>NC_057796.1:165022446-165031127 GCF_018294505.1 Triticum aestivum | reverse complement strand
GGCCGTCGCCCCGCGCCTGTTCGCCGGTGCCCCGGCCCTCCTCGCCCCGGCGATCTGGGCGAACGCCCAGTCGGGCGCCGCAACGCCCCGTTAGTGCCCAACGCCCGATAGGCCCCCTGGGCCACTGACCAAATGGCCCCACGGCCCAGAGAACGTTTTAATAAAAAATGATTTAAAAAATTAAATTAATAAAAATAAATAAATAAATAAATAATTAAGATAATTAATTAACTTAATTAATCCTGTTAATATTAACTAATTAAGATTAATTAACCTAATAACTAATTAACCTAATTAACTACTGTTAATTAGCTAACAGCCCCTAACAGGTGGGACCCCCCTGTCAGGTTGACCAGGTCAACGGTCAAAGTTGACTACTGACGTCATGCTGATGCATTAATTAAATTTCGAATTAAATTAATTTATTAAATTCTAAAAATGATTTAAATCTTTAAAATTTAATATAAAATAAACCGTAGCTCGGATGGAAAAACTTTGTACATGAAAGTTGCTCAGAACGACGAGATGAATCCGAATATGTAGTCCGTTTGTCAGCCACACGTTCCTAGCATAGCGAACATGGAACTTTCCCCCTCCAGTCCGTCTGTCCGAAAACGCGAAACATCGGGAATACTTTCCCGGATGTTCCCCCCCTTCGCCGGTACCACCTACTGCCGCGTTAGGGCACACCTAGCACCGCTCATTGTCATGTCACGCATCGTCATGCTTATGTTTGCATTGTATTTACTGTTTCTTCCCCCTCTTCTCTCCGGTAAACTACGAGACTGACGCTGCTGCTGCCCCGACCGACTACGCTGTTGACGACCCCTCTTTCTTGCCAGAGCAATCAGGCAAGCCCCCCCCCCTTGATCACCAGATATCGCCTATTCTTCTCTATACTGCTTGCATTAGAGTAGTGTAGCATGTTACTGCTTTCCGTTAATCCTATCCTGATGCATAGCCTGTCCTTGCTACTACTGTTGTTACCTTTACCTGCAATCCTACATGCTTAGTATAGGATGCTAGTTTTCCATCAGTGGCCCTATATTCTTGTCCGTCTGCTGTGCTATACTATCGGGCCGTGATCACTTGGGCGGTGATCATGGGTATATACTTATATACTATATACATAACACCTGTGGTGAGTAAAGTCAAGTCGGCTCGTAGGAGTACCCGCAAGTGGATCTTTGTGGCGGAGCGACAGGGCAGGTTGAGACCACCTAGGCGAGAGGTGGGCCTGGCCCTAGACGGCATCCGCGGTTACTTCAAAATAACACGCTTAACGAGTTCTTGGTATTTGATCTGAGTCTGGCCATTTGGTCTATACGCACTAACCAGCTACGCGGGAACAGTTATGGGCACTTGACGTCGTGGTATCAGTCGAAGCTCTTCTTGACGTCAGCGACGGAGCGGCGCGCGCCGGATTGGACTGGAACGCCTGCTAGGCTAGGTCTGCTTCCGGCCGCCCTCGCAACATGCAGGTGTGCAATGGGCGATGGGCCCAGACCCCTGCGCGCATAGGATTTAGACCGGTGTGCTGACCTCTCTGTTGAGCCTAGGTGGGGCTGCGACGTGTTGATCTTCCGAGGCCGGGCATGACCCAGAAAAGTGCGTCCGGCCAAATGTGATCGAGTGTGTTGGGTTATGTGGTGCACCCCTACAGGGAAGTTTATCTATTTGAATAGCCGTGTCCCTCGGTAAAAGGATGACCCGGAGTTGTACCTTGACCTTATGACAACTAGAACCGGATACTTAATAAAACACACCCTTCCAAGTGCCAGATACAACCCGGTGATCGCTCTCTAACAGGGCGACGAGGAGGGGATCGCCGGGTAGGATTATGCTATGCGATGCTACTTGGAGGACTTCAATCTACTCTCTTCTACATGCTGCAAGATGGAGATGGCCAGAAGCGTAGTCTTCGACAGGATTAGCTATCCCCCTCTTATTCTGGCATTCTGCAGTTCAGCCCACTGATATGCCCCTTTACACATATACCCATGCATATGTAGTGTAGCTCCTTGCTTGCGAGTACTTTGGATGAGTACTCACGGTTGCTTCTCTCCCTCTTTTCCCCCTTTCCTTTCTACCTGGTTGTCGCAACCAGATGTTGGAGTCCAGGAGCCAGACGCCACCGTCGACGACGACACCTACGGCACTGGAGGTGCCTACTACTACGTGCAGCCCGCTGACGACAACCAGGAGTAGTTAGGAGGATCCTAGGCAGGAGGCCCGCGCCTCGTTCGATCTGTATCCCAGTTTGTGCTAGCCTTCTTAAGGCAAACTTGTTTAACTTATGTCTGTACTCAGATGTTGTTGCTTCCGCTGACTCGTCTATGATCGAGCACTTGTATTCGAGCCCTCGAGGCCCCTGGCTTGTATTATGATGCTTGTATGACTTATTTATGTTGTAGAGTTGTGTTGTGATATCTTCCCGTGAGTCCCTGATCTTGATCGTACACATTTGCGTGCATGATTAGTGTACGGTCAAAATGGGGGCGTCACAAGTTGGTATCAGAGCCGGCTGCCTGTAGGAATCCCCCTTTCCACACTCCTTGGCCGAAGTCGAGTCTAGACATTACAAAACTTTTACTAACATGGCGGTGTGTCTTATGGGCCCACCTCGCCATTGGGTGGTACTAAGATCTTTTATTCCTTGACATTTACTCTGGGACTCTGAACTCTCTTCTACTCGGGTTAAATGAATTTACTAACTCTAACACTAGGATCCCGTGACCGCATTCACCCCAAAGTTGGATAAGCCATAGTTGTTTCTGAGAATAGTATTTTGAACAATTCACACACTGTCATTTGACTCCTTTGAAACGTCTTTGCTTTCAGATGGAACCCACGAGGCAGGTCGTGCGCCACACGACGGCCATTGGTGCCTCGGGATCACTTGCTGTGCTAGCTGAGATGATGACCTATCTGGGTTATCGCTGGCACCCTGAGTACACCGTCTACGAGGAGTGCCAGGACTTTAACCAGGAGCAGTACCGTGCCATCGTCCACCTCTACTCGCGGGAGTATGACTCCACTACTGTGCTGCACACCGCTCATGGTGTTGGAGTGACCATCGATATGGCTGTCCACGATGCTGCCTATGCTGCTCTGACACGTCTTCGTGGAGAGTATAGGGAGTTGGACACCTCCCCTTTCAGGCACATTGCTATCGCATATGATGTTGGTGCGGAGGGATACTATACTTCTGCCTACTCCACTGTCACCCGAGAGCCCTTCTACCATTAGAACCTGGTTCTGCATGCTGATGGGCTGGATCGAGCTAACCGAGCTCTTCGCCATGAGTTGTACACCACCCGTCAGCACCTTTACCGTGCTCTGACGCTGCTGCACCCCTTTGTCCGATCTAGGGAGCTGCCCCGTTCTACGATCTACCCAGCCAGGACTGTGATGCCCCAGGGTGTCGGCTGGCCAAATGTGGGAGGCCACTCTCCCGCACTTGGACCTCTTCTGCCACCTGAGCGTCAGGTTCTGCACAAGAGTATTCGCGGCCCCCAGGTTGCTGACATGGAGTTCCCGATGCGACACTACCAGCTTTCAGGCTACACCTACCTCCATAGTACCTCTTGGGACTGATGTAGGCTTGCTTGTTAGTGTTAGATGCATTCGCCGCGAGCCTGTGTGCCGCCTATGTTGTTTTATTCTATGTACTGAACTCTGTGTACTGAACTCTGTGTACTGAACTCTATGCATGACCCCTTTTGTAAGTTATGCCGACTACTATGTAGTAGCTATCGTGCTCCTTTCATTATGCATGTTTCATCATGAATGATTCTTGTCTTTGCAAACTTCTCAATGCTGAACTACCCCTGTTATATATTAGCAGGATGGTTAGACCAAGTGGTCGTGGTAGTGGTGGCAATGCCCCACCACCACCTGAGTACATGGCTGGTATGATCCAACACTTCGAACTGAACCGCCAATTCATGGAAAATATGATGGCTCAGTTTCCTCGCCCCAATATGGACCAGCAACCAACCCCAGTAACTCTACAGGATTTCATGCGCCTCAATCCAACTATGTACCGCAGCTCAACTCAGCCTTTGGATGCTGATGACTGGCTCCGTGACATCACCTATGACATGGAGTCTGCCGATGTAGCCCCTGCCAGCTATGTCACCTTTGCTTCCTTCTTTCTGAAGGGACCTGCAGCTCAATGGTGGGACAGCCACAGGCGTACTCTGCCAGCTGGAACAATCATCACCTGGCCAGACTTCCAAGCAGCTTTCCGTGCCCGCTTCATTCCTCAGGGAGTCATGGACTGGAAGAAGCGTGAGTTCCGCAACCTCATCCAAGGCAACAAAACTGTTGAAGCTTATCAGCGGGAGTTTCTGGACTTGTCTCGCTATGCTGAAGAGGACATTGCAACTGATGCACGCAGACAGGAGAAGTTCCATGATGGCCTTCAAGCTGACATCAAGCTCGCACTTCTAGAGCATGACTTTGCTGATTTCGCCACCTTGGTGAACAAGGTCATCAATGTCGAAACTGGTCTGCAGGAATACCAGAGCTCTCACAGGCGCAACCGTGACACGGGCTCATCTTCGGGCCCACCCTCACAGAAGCGTAAGATATGGATCCCGAACAGCATGTACCGTCCAAATGTATCTGCCCCAAGGCAGACCTATGCTGCACCTCGTCTGCCTCCACCACCATCCAGGCAGTCAAGACTTCCAGCTCCACCACCCCAAGCTCCTGTTCCCACTCCCAATAATGGTTTGTGCTTCAGGTGTGGTCAACCAGGACACCGTGCTAGAGAATGCAACCAGAATCAGAATCAACTGGCCCTTCCAGCAATTGGCCATGGAAGCAACCAGCCCCGCAGCAACAAGGCCAAGTCTTATGGTCGTGCTCATGCCAACCACGTTGATCTGAACGAAGCTCAAGACCAGCCTGCTACTGTGATGGGTACACTCCTCGTAAATTCAGTACCAGCATCCGTTTTATTTGATACAGGTGCATCACATTCATTCATGTCAGAAGATTTTGCATTCATGCATGGCATTAAAAGCGAAGACATGAATGCTTCACTATTAGTACACACCCCTGCGGGCCAATGTCGAACCTCCATGATTTGCAACGACGTCCCCGTTGAAATCGAAGGACTGGAATTTCTTGTCTCCCCCATCGTACTGAAGTCCTGTAGCATTGATCTCATTCTGTGAATGAATTGGTTAAAAGCGCATACTGCTTCAATCGTTTGCACCACTAAGACCGTCAATCTGCTACACCTTTCAGATGAAATAGTTACTTACCAAGCTCATCTGGTGCAAAATGCCGAGGCAAGGCTCTATGCATTGAATGCATTGAACGCTGCACCACTCGAGGGCATTGAAAACATTCCCGTCGTGCGTGAATTCCTCGACGTCTTCCCTGAAGAACGTCTAGGGATTCCCCCTGCTAGAGCTGTCGAATTCATCATCGACTTGAAACCAGGCACCACTCCTATAGCCAAGCGACCCTACAAGATGCCGCCGCATGAACTCCTTGAGCTTAAGGAGGAAATCGACAAATCTCTTCGCAAAGGATACATTCGCCCAAGTTGCTCTCCTTGGGGAGCACCTTCTCTCTTTGTCAAGAAGAAGGATGGGACAAACCAATTAGTTCAAGACTACCGTCCTATAAACCAAGCTACCATTCAGAATAAATACCCTCTTCCTCGGATCAATGATCTGTATGATCAACTGGCGGGTTCATCAGTGTTCTCTAAGCTCGACTTGAGGTTGGGTTACCACCAGATCCGTGTTCGCGAAGAGGATATCCCAAAGACCGCCTTCGTGACTCGATATGGTTCATACGAGTACACCGTCATGTCTTTCGGTTTAACCAATGCTCCAGCCACCTTCTCTCGTCTGATGAACTATATATTCATGGATTACCTCGACAAGTTCGTCGTGGTTTATCTAGATGATATCCTGGTATTTTCCAAGAACGAAGAACATGCTGAACATCTTCGGCTTGTGCTGGAAAAGCTACGAGAGCATCAACTATATGCCAAGTTCTCTAAATGTGAATTCTAGCTACCCGAAGTAACCTATCTTGGGCATGTCATCTCTAAGGATGGTATTGCCGTCAACCCTGAACGAGTCCAGGCTATCCTTGATTGGACTCCTCCCAAGAACGTTAAGCAAGTCAGAAGTTTTCTCGGTCTCGCCAGCTATTGCCGTCGATTCGTCAAGAACTTCTCCAAGATCGCCAGGCCTCTGACTAACCTGTTGCATAAGGGCGTCAAGTTCCAATGGACAGACAAATGTCAGGAAAGTTTCCAGGCACTCAAAGACAAGTTGACTTCTGCCCCAGTTCTAGCTCCACCTGATACTAAGAAGGACTTCGTCATTTACTGCGACGCTTCCCGTCAAGGATTAGGCTGTGTCCTAATGCAAGACCGCAAAGTGATTGCTTATGCCTCTCGGCAATTGCGCCCTCACGAAGAGAACTACCCAGTTCACGACCTCGAACTTGCTGCTGTCATTCATGCGCTGAAGCAGTGGCGACATTACCTTCTCGGTATCGCTGCGAGATCTTCACTGACCACCAAAGTCTGAAGTATCTGTTTACTCAGCCAGACCTGAACCTCCGTCAGCAGAGATGGATGGAGCTTGTTGCAGACTTTGACTTGGGTATTTCCTATACGCCAGGCAAGGCTAATGTAATGGCTGATGCCTTGAGCCGCAAGTCTTACTGCAACCACCTCCAGGTTCACAAAGTTCAGCCCTCGCTTGTTGAAGAATTCAGGAAGCTGAACCTCCATATTGTTCCTCCGGGTGCACTCGCTCCCCCTCCTAAGGAGTTTCGCAAGATGAACCTCCGTGTTGTTTCCCAGGGTTCCCTCAATACCCTGGCCGTCGAACCAGATCTCTTGGACTCCATCAAGAGAATACAGGGATGTGACTCTGAAGCCCACAAGATTAAGCGCTACCTTGCAGAAGGAAAGCCCTCATTCTTCACTATTGCTGATGATGGCACTTTGTACTTCAAGGGCCGCCTAGTGGTGCCATGTGCAGAGAAAAACCTGGATATGACACAGGAAGTTATGAAAGAAGCTCATGATACGCCTCTATGTATCCATCCTGGTAGTACAAAGATGTACCAAGACATCCGTCAGAGATTCTGGTGGTCTAATATGAAGCAAGACATTGCTCGTTATGTTGCTGAGTGTGACGTTTGCCGTCGTATCAAAGCAGAACATCAAAGGCCTGCTGGAACTCTGCAACCTATCTCTATTCTGAATGGAAATGGGACCATGTTGAGATGGACTTCGTCACTGGATTTCCCAAATCACAGAAAGGTAATGATGCTATTCTTGTCGTCATTGACCGGCTTTCCAAAGTTGCACATTTCCTGGCGGTCAAAGAAACGATCACTGCTAGTCAGCTGGCAACGCTCTATATGTCTAGGATTGTTTCACTCCATGGTATTCCATTGGTTATCAGCTCAGACCGTGGTAGCTTATTCACTTCAAGATTCTGGGCAAGTTTCCAAGAAGCTATGGGAACTCATCTGTCATTCAGTACTGCGTTTCATCCTCAGTCGCAAGGGCAAGTTGAACGCGTCAACCAAGTTCTCGAAGACATGCTTCGAGCTTGTGTTATTTCCTTCGGCAAGAAATGGGAGGAATCTCTCCCGTACGCTGAGTTCTCTTATAATAACAGCTATCAAGCTAGTCTAAAGATGGCCCCTTCGAAGTGTTATATGGACGAAAGTGCCGAACCCCTCTGAACTGGTCAGAAACTGGGGAACGTCCACTCTTCGGTCCGGATATTATCCAACATGCCGAAGAACAAGTCCGCATTATTCGTGAGAATCTCAAGACTGCTCAGTCACGTCAGAAGAGTCAGTATGACCGTCATCATAAAGACATGGTCTGTCAACCTGGCGAAAAGGCTTATCTTTGAGTCACACCAATGAAGGGTGCTCACCGCTTCGGAATCAAGGGCAAACTAGCTCCTCGATATATTGGCCCATTCACTATTTTCGAAAGGCGTGGAAAAGTAGCATACCAACTGGAGCTTCCGCCGAACCTTTCTCAGGTTCACGATGTGTTCCATGTGTCACAGCTCCGCCGTTGCTTCAAGGACCCAATCCGAGCAGTGGATCATGAAGTGCTCGAATTGCAGCAGGACCTCTCCTATAAGGAGCATCCGGTCCGCATTCTCGACCAAGCTGAACGCCGCACACGTCAGAAGGCGATCAAGTTCCTCAAAGTCCAGTGGTCGCACCATTCTGAAGATGAAGCCACCTGGGAACGCGAGGATCGCCTGCGTGATGAATACCCCGCCCTTTTTCCTTCTACCTCCTAAATCTCGGGACGAGATTTCTTGTAGTGGAGGAGTTTTGTAACGCCTGGATAATCATGCTACAGTAATCCCACGCTAATGGTGCCACGTCACCATGGTTACTTTACTAATCTACCGTTAGGTCAAACCGTTTAAAAATTCAAATTCAAGTTAATGTCAACGATAAAAGTTTTTCAAATTTAAAACAAAAATGTTCGGGAGGTGCCATATTTTGCATAAGTAAATATGGTATAATAAACACATTTTTATAAAATTCCTAGATAAATTAAAATGATTTAAAACAGAAAAGAAAATAAATAAAAGAAAAGAAATTACAAAACAGAAAAAAAAAAAAAGAGAAAACCCCCTCGGCCGTGGCCCAAC
>NC_057796.1:164862495-165021186 GCF_018294505.1 Triticum aestivum | reverse complement strand
GCCGAGCGCGCCCCCAACCCCAGCACCCCGCCGGCCGTCGCCCCCCGCCTGTTCGCCAGTGCCCCGGCGATCTGGGCGAACACCCAGTCGGGCGCCGCAACGCCCCACCCGCCCCATTAGTGCCCAGCGCCCGATAGGCCCCCTGGGCCACTGACCAAATGGCCCCACGGCCCAGAGAACGTTTTAGTAAAAAAATGATTTAAAAAAATTTAAGTTAATAAAAATAAATAAATAAAAATAAATAAATAAAGATAATTAATTAACTTAATTAATCCTGTTAATATTAACTAATTAAGATTAATTAACCTAATAACTAATTAACCTAGTTAACTACTGTTAATTAGCTAACAGCCCCTAACAGGTGGGACCCACCTGTCAGGTTGACCAGGTCAACGGTCAACGTTGACTGCTGACATCATGCTGATGCATTAATTAAATTTCGAATTAAATTAATTTATTAAATTCTAAAAATGATTTAAATCTTTAAAATTTAATATAAAATAAACCGTAGCTCGGATGGAAAAACTTTGTACATGAAAGTTGCTCAGAACGACGAGATGAATCCGAATACGTAGTCCGTTTGTCAGCCACACGTTCCTAGCATAGCGAACATGGAACTTTCCCCCTCCGGTCCGTCTGTCCGAAAACGCGAAACATCGGGAATACTTTCCCGGATGTTCCCCCCCTTCGCCGGTACCACCTACTGCCGCGTTAGGGCACACCTAGCACCGCTCATTGTCATGTCACGCATCGTCATGCTTATGTTTGCATTGTATTTACTGTTTCTTCCCCCTCTTCTCTCCGGTAGACTACGAGACTGACGCTGCTGCTGCCCCGACCGACTACGCTGTTGACGACCCCTCCTTCTTGCCAGAGCAATCAGGCAAGCCCCCCCCCCCCTTGATCACCAGATATCGCCTATTCTTCTCTATACTGCTTGCATTAGAGTAGTGTAGCATGTTACTGCTTTCCGTTAATCCTATCCTGATGCATAGCCTGTCCTTGCTACTACTGTTGTTACCTTTACCTGCAATCCTACATGCTTAGTATAGGATGCTAGTTTTCCATCAGTGGCCCTATATTCTTGTCCGTCTGCTGTGCTATACTATCGGGCCGTGATCACTTGGGCGGTGATCACGGGTATATACTTATATACTATATACATGACACCTATGGTGACTAAAGTCAGGTCGGCTCGTAGGAGTACCCGCAAGTGGATCTTTGTGGCGGAGCGACAGGGCAGGTTGAGACCACCTAGGCGAGAGGTGGGCCTGGCCCTGGACGGCGTCCGCGGTTACTTCAAAATAACACGCTTAACGAGTTCTTGGTATTTGATCTGAGTCTGGCCATTTGGTCTATACGCACTAACCAGCTACGCGGGAACAGTTATGGGCACTTGACGTCGTGGTATCAGCCGAAGCTCTTCTTGACGTCAGCGATGGAGCGGCGCGCGCCGGATTGGACTGGAACGCCTGCTAGGCTAGGTCTGCTTCCGGCCGCCCTCGCAACATGCAGGTGTGCAATGGGCGATGGGTCCAGACCCCTGCGCGCATAGGATTTAGACCGGTGTGCTGACCTCTCTGTTGAGCCTAGGTGGGGCTGCGACGTGTTGATCTTCCGAGGCCGGGCATGACCCAGAAAGTGTGTCCGGCCAAATGGGATCGAGCGTGTTGGGTTATGTGGTGCACCCCTGCAGGGAAGTTTATCTATTCGAATAGCCGTGTCCCTCGGTAAAAGGACGACCCGGAGTTGTACCTTGACCTTATGACAACTAGAACCGGATACTTAATAAAACACACCCTTCCAAGTGCCAGATACAACCCGGTGATCGCTCTCTAACAGGGCGACGAGGAGGGGATCGCCGGGTAGGATTATGCTATGCGATGCTACTTGGAGGAATTCAATCTACTCTCTTCTACATGCTGCAAGATGGAGATGGCCAGAAGCGTAGTCTTCGACAGGATTAGCTATCCCCCTCTTATTCTGGCATTCTGCAGTTCAGCCCACTGATATGCCCCTTTACACATATACCCATGCATATGTAGTGTAGCTCCTTGCTTGCGAGTACTTTGGATGAGTACTCACGGTTGCTTCTCTCCCTATTTTCCCCCTTTCCTTTCTACCTGGTTGTCGCAACCAGATGTTGGAGTCCAGGAGCCAGACGCCACCGTCGACGACGACACCTACGGCACTGGAGGTGCCTACTACTACGTGCAGCCCGCTGACGACGACCAGGAGTAGTTAGGAGGATCCCAGGCAGGAGGCCTACGCCTCGTTCGATCTGTATCCCAGTTTGTGCTAGCCTTCTTAAGGCAAACTTGTTTAACTTATGTCTGTACTCAGATGTTGTTGCTTCCGCTGACTCGTCTATGATCGAGCACTTGTATTCGAGCCCTCGAGGCCCCTGACTTGTATTATGATGCTTGTATGACTTATTTATGTTGTAGAGTTGTGTTGTGATATCTTCTCGTGATTCCCTGATCTTGATCGTACACATTTGCGTGCATGATTAGTGTACAGTCAAAACGGGGGCGTCACATTCAACCTTTAGATCATATGGAGACAAGCTTACTTTGATCAAGTATGTCTTTGCACATCTTCCATTATTTTTCATGTGCACACTTGAATTGCCCAAGGGAATCATTGAGCAAATTAACAAGGCTTTGAAACATTGCTTCTGGAGGAAGTATGACATGGAAGACAGAGGTACAACACTTATATCATGGGATAAGGTCTGCTTGCCCAAAGACCAAGGAGGATTGGGAGTCCTCAACATTGAAATGCACAATAAATGTCTCCTCATGAAACATCTGCATAAATTCCTACACAAGGAGAATCTTCCATGGGTAAAACTAATTTGGGAATATTACTATCCTGATGGACTGATTACTGATAGACCTGTCGGTTCCTTCTGGTGGAAAAGTATCTTTAGGGTGCTATCTGAATTCAAATTAGTGGCCAAAGGACAACTTGGAACAGGTAACACCATTGATTTCTGGCTCGACAATTGGGGGCATGGAATTACAAGAGATAAATTTCCAGAGCTTTTCTCCTTTGCCACTAAGGACAGTTTGACCATTAAAGATTTTTTGCAAGCGACAGACATGAGTGAAAACTTCTTCCTACCACTCTCAGCTCAAGCTCATCAACAATTCCTTGAATTGCAAGACATCACTCAGTCACTTCACATCACCAACCAGGCAGACAGATGGACATATCCATGGGGAAACACTTACTCTTCTATCAAAATGTATAAGGAGCCGACAAAGGCTGAACCGGCCACATCGATATTCAAAAAGCTCTAGAAGAATCCAGCTATGCTAAGATACAAGATCTTTTTCTGGCTCTTACTGCATGACAGAGTCAATACTAGGAATATGCTCCAAAGAAGGACGTTTTACTTGCCATCCTATAATTGTGCTCTCTGTCCATTGAACACGGATGAAACATCTCAGCATCTTTTCTGGTATTGTGATTTTGCGCTCAATTGTTGGCAGTCCATCATGGGTCCTAGAAACAGAGGTATCTCAATTTTTGATGAAGTCTCGCTTGCCATTCAAACACTGCCTGTCCCCATTGCATTGGAAATCATGATTATGGGCTGCTGGAATATCTAGATGCAAAGAATGGGAAAATATTCAAGTTGAAAGAGGCAACAGTCCAAGCATGGAAAATCTCCCTCAAGACAGACCTGCTTCTGCTTCTGCACAGAGTAAAGACTAAATTAAGAGACCAGTTTTCTAGTTGGATTGAACGGAATTTGAATTAGTATCTATGTTAGCCTCAGGATTCAACAAAACGGGAGTGGGTTGATCATTTCAGTGGGTTGACTTTGTATATATTGTACACTATTTTCTAATGCAATTTCCGTAGAACAATCGGTTAAAAAAGGACATGTAGAAAAAATAAGGTCAGATCACATCGATCGGTCTCTACAAGGTCAGTTAGGGAGATGAAACGAGGCAATGAAAGAGGGAGAAGAAAGCTCCCAGTCGATTCGATCGATCTTGGTTGTTTTGAATTCGGCATGCTAGTCTCCATCGCTACTTGCTCCAGATGGAATCCTCTGTCCCCGCGAGGTCAGGAGAAGTCAAACCGCACAGGTAGCATTCCGCCAAACAGTGCCGCTGCATGCGTGCGTGCGTGCTCGATCGCACGCGGACGGGGTAATCATAAGGTACTCTTGTCCCCTCCTTGTTGGATCATGCGAGTCCGGCCGGCCGACTTCTCGGACAGTGCTACAGTCCTCTCCCTGCCCAAGCGAGTGAGTGCAAGCAGTAGCACTGCAGAATCCCCCGTCTTGGTGCCGGCCAAGCGCACATGGACCCTGGAGCAAACCACTACGCAGTTGATTTCTCCCCGGCAGTCGTACCGACTTGCCTTGGCCTTGTGAATGGGCTATTTCTTAGTACCAATGTAAAATCTGGAACTTAAGTTTGCATGGAACTGCGGCCGGTAGCATGTATGTATCCCTCAAAACACACGATACATCAAATGCTGCACAAAAATGTACTCCCTCCGTCTCGTAATGTAAGATACTTTTTGATACTAATGTAGTATCAAAAAACGTCTTACACTATGGGATGAAGGGTGTAGTATTTTTCAAAAGAACACTCATTTGGTTACTCAATTTTTCGTGAGTAAAAGATCTAAATAGGCAACTATGATTGCAAAAATAAAATCAACTTTTTCTAGGATGGCGATATCACCTGCAAGCAAATCTCGCCGTGCATGCCATACGCCGGTCGAGCCCATATGTCTGGATCAGTCACTGTACTCTCTGGAAGCAGCGGAATAGACGTTTAATCGACGTGCGGTTCGATGGTGGGAAGGCAAATCCATGTCACGTCAAACAGCGACCTCACCATATGTATGTGCGTGCACGCACGTACGCACTAATAAGCGTGAGCATGAAACGAAAGGAGACGGTCGAGAAGCTGTGCTGTCCTGCACGACAACAAATCACTCCCCGTCCTGCGGCATGTAACAACATGCGTGCATGCGTGAGCCATCCGTGTCTTAGAGCTACGTATCCATGTGTATGAGTGTATTGGATGGGACTCACAATATTACTTGGCCACTTCAAAACGCTAGAGTGTCACCTGGTTTCGAGCTGTGGAACCTGTGTCATAACAGCCACGATACTGTTTACTACAGAGAGAGGAAAGGAGGACCATTGATCTTTTGCTTTGGCACTGTTAGACTATGTATAGTTTCTGTATTTGTGTACGTATATTGTACCAATTGTAACACACCCATTATATATAAGTGATAGGCCATCCCTAGAGGGTTGAGCCAGTTCCTACCCTAAATCATGTCTTACATGGTATCAGAGCTGGTTACGTCTTCCGCTTCCGCTGCCAAACCCTAGATCGCGCCGCCGCCGCCTTCGGCTCCTCCACCGCCACCGCCGCCTCCGGCTCCTCCACCGCCGCCGGCTTTCTCCCGGCCTCGCTCGCTGCTCTCCTCTCCCTGCCGGTCAACTCTGCCGCCATGCGGCCGCCTCTGATCGGGACGAGGAGCGTCGGCTCGTTCTTCTCCAACCAGCCCCCGGCTTCTTCGTCACCGGGGCATGCGCTGACGATCCACACGTCCAGCACCCCCTCACCCGCCTCATCGGCCTCCGCCATCCTGCCTCTGGCTTTTGCGCCCGCAGCTACCTCGTCGGCCGGCACGGCGGGTCTTGCGCCGATCTACCCTGCCCTCATGGCGTCCGCGCGTCCGGCAGGTCCACCCCCGCGATGGCTGTTCCCGCCTACGGGGCGTACGCGCCGCTCGCACCGCCCGTCTCTGCCCCTGTGGCGTACGCGCCCCTGGTAGTCCTTCCAACGGGCTCGTTGCCTCCACCGTTCCACTTCGGCAACCCCATCACCGTCAAGCTATCGCCCGACAACTACATCTTCTGGCGTGCGTAGGTTCTTCCGCTCCTTGGGAGCCACTACCTGCTTGGCTACGTTGACGGCACTTTTCCTTGCCCCCCTCACGCGTTGGTGGACAGCATGAACAACCCGGTTTATAACCCGGTGCACCGTGTCTGGACGGGGCAGGACCAGGCGAACCTCTCCTCCATCCAGGGGTCGCTCACTCCGGCTGTTGCCGGGCTCATCGTCTTTGCAAAGACGTCTCCTGAGGCATGGACAATCCTTGAGTGCTCCTTCGCGTCACAGTCGCAGGCCCATGTCAGTGCTCTCCGCCACGAGCTTGGCTCTTGTGAGAAGCTCGACTCCACGGCCACGGAGTTCTACAACAAGGTCAAGGCCCATGCTGACACGCTGGCGTCCATTGGATAGCCGCTCACCGACTCCGAGTTCAACTCCTTTATCGTCAACGGCCTCGACGAGGAGTATGTGGCTTGGTCAAGATCATCAATGAGCGGGGCAACTCGACTCCCCTGATGGTGCATGAGGTCTACTCTCGCCTCCTTCTCACCGAGCAGCGCGTTGAGGCGCGCCGTGCCAACCGCAGCCGCGGGTCTGCCTCTGGTAATGCTGCCTACAAGGGTGGCCGCCCCTCCTCGGGCGGCTCGTCGTCCGCCACGGGCAAGGGGGCCGGATCGCTTCCATCGTCCTCGACCACCCCCACATAGACCCTGCCATCAGATGGGGGTCGGCGTGTGTGCCAGCTATATGGAATTGAGGGGCACTGGGCCTCTAAGTGCCACCGCCGCTTCCAGAAGAGCTTCCTCGATCTCGGCAATGATGGCAAGGATGCGCGAAATAATGCATGTCGGGTTCCCATGGCTGATCGTCCGGCGCCGCAAAAGCCTCAGGGACATACTCAGTCCTACTCCATCGACCCGCACTGGTACATGGACTCTGGGGCAACGGAGCACCTGACGAGCGAGATGGGGAAGCTTCACCCTCGTGAGCCCTATCACGGCTCCGATAAGATCCGCACCACCAATGGAGCAGGTATGCACATCTCCCATATTGGTCAAGCATCTCTTCTCACTAGTCATGCAGATAGGAGTCTTCAGCTTCGTGATGTCCTTAGAGCACCATCTGTGACGCGTAATCTCCTTTCAGTTCCTAAACTCACTTATGACAATAATGTGTTTTGTGAATTTCACCCTTTTGATCTTTTATTAAGGATCGGGACACGAGGGACGTTCTTCTTAGTGGGCGTCTGAACCAGGGCCTCTATCATCTGGAGCATCCTGGAGTCTCTCGGGTTTTCAGTGGAGTTCGCGTCTCATCGTCACAGTGGCATGCAAGCCTTGGTCATCCTGCCACGCCTATCATTCGCCCTGTTTTGCGTTGTCATGAGCTTCCTAGCATGTCTAGTAATAAATATGTAGCAGTGTGTGATGCTTGTCAGCAGGGGAACAGTCATCAACTTCCTTTTTCAGAGTCTAGTCGTGAGGTGAAACATCCTCTAGAACTTGTTTTTTCGGATGTATGGGGTCCTGGCCAAACTTCTGTTAGTGGTCATAACTATTACATCAGTTTTCTTGATGCTTACAGTCGCTTTACTTGGCTTTATCTTATTAAGCGTAAATCTGATGCATTTGATATTGTCGTTCAGTTTCAAAAACATGTTGAACGTCTTCTCAAGCATAAAATTGTTCATGTTCAGTCGGATTGGGGTGGTGAGTATCGCAACCTCAACTCCTTCTTCCAGTCGCTTGGGATCGCTCACCGTTTAGCATGTCCACATACACATCAACAGAATGGTTTCGTCGAACGTAAGCTATCATCATATTGTCGAAACTGGTCTTACTCTTTTGGCCCATGCATCAGTTCCTTTTCGGTTTTGGAGTGATGCCTTTACCACTGCATGTTTTCTTATCAACCATACTCCTACACGTGTTATACACATGAAGAATCCCATTGAACTTCTCCTTAATGAACAACCTGGCTATACTTTCTTTAAAGTGTTCGGGTGTGCTTGCTGGCCGCATCTCCGCCCATATAACAAACACAAGCTGGAATTTAGGTGCAAAAAGTGTGTCTTTCTTGGCTATAGTTCCCTTCATAAAGGTTAAAAATGTCTTCATGTTCCCACTAATCATGTCTACATATCTCTGGATGTCTTGTTTGATGAGCATGTTTTTCCCTTTGCCAACCTCCCTGTGTCCACCGATGAACCTCCCTCCATGCATTCATCCTCTATTGCCTCTAACCAATTTGGTGATGTTGCATACTCTCCTGTATTATTGCCTGACCATGGTGCAGGCACTGGACGTGGGGCTCGTTTGGAAAGTTTGGAGGCACCAGCACCTCCCTCGCCGACGCCATCCGACGAGCACGTCGATCATGCCGCACCTCTGCATGGCCTCAGTTCGCGTGCCCATGCACGCCCGGATAACGCGCCTGCGGCGCCGCGTGGGTCGTCCCCTCCCTCCCCCCCGGCTCTAGGTCGGACTCATCATGCGACCGGCCTGCCACGCCCGACTTGCCGTCGCCTGAGGCTTGGCCTGCCACGCCCGCTTCACCGTCGTCACCAGTCACTCCCGGGATGTCTCCCTCGCTGAGCAGCCCACTGGCGGGCTCTGGATCGGCCTCGCCGATGCCGGCTACATCGCCTAGCTCTTCGCCGTCTGGGCCGTTTATGTCACCATCGCTTAGTCCATCACCGGTTGGGTCCTCTCCGTCACTGTCGCCCAGTCCCTCGCCGGCTGCACCCTTGCCCTCGACGGCTCATATTCTGCGTCCACATACGCGCAGTCGCAGTGGCATTTTTCGCCCTAAGGAGAGCACTGATGGTACTGTTGCTTGGCTTGCTGCGTGTCTGACTGCTGCTGTTGCGGATCCGACCTCCGAGCCCCGCACATATCAGGCTACTATGAGCATCCCTCACTGGAGAGAGGCTATGGAGCAGGAGTACGACGCTCTTCTTCGCAATAAGACGTGGACTCTTGTTCCGCCACCACCGCGGGCCAACGTTATTGATTCTAAATGAGTCTTCAAAGTGAAGAAGCATTCTGACGGGTCTATTGAGCGCTATAAAGCGCGTCTTGTTGCCAGAGGATTCCGGCAGCGCTATGGTCTTGACTATGAAGACACCTTCAGTCCAATGGTCAAGCCTACCACCATTCGGCTTCTTCTCTCTATTGCAGTCACAAGCGGTTGGTCTCTTCGTCAGCTTGATGTGCAGAATGCCTTTCTTCATGGCTTACAAGAGGAGGAGGTTTATATGCGACAGCCGCCTGGTTTTTCGGATCCTGACGGTCCTGATCACATCTCTCGTCTCACCAAAGCTCTCTATGGTCTGAAGCAAGCTCCTCGTGCCTGGCATGCTCGTCTTGCAATAGCTCTTCGTGCTCGTGGTTTTGCATCGTCTACTGCTGACTCCTCATTATTTCTTCTCCAGAAGCCCGAGGTCACTATGTACCTGTTGGTCTATGTGGATCATATTATTCTAGTCAGCTCCTCTCAGTCAGCTGCTGGTGCTCTTGTTCGTTCTCTTGGTGCTGATTTTGCTGTCAAAGACCTTGGGAAGCTTCACTACTTTCTTAGTGTGGAGGTTACTTCTCGTGCTGATGGACTTGTTATGACACAGAAGAAGTATTCGTTGGGTTTATTGCAGTGGGCTGGGATGCTTAAGTGCAAGCCGACTACCACACGTATGTCTACCACTGACAAGGTCACTGCTGTTGATGGTGAGCCTCTGTCTTCTACGGATGCAACGGAGTACAGAAGTATTGTTGGTGGTCTCCAGTATTTGACGATCACCAGACCAGATATTTCTTATGTTGTCAACAGAGTTTGTCAGTATCTACAGGCGCCTTGAGACACTCATTGGTCTGTTGTTAAGCACATCCTGCGCTATGTCCAACTCACAGTGTCTCTTGGGCTGCATATTCGGCCGAACCTCTCTGGGGTTCTCTCGGCGTATTCTGATGCGGACTGGGCTGGCAGTCCGGATGAAAGGCGATCCACGTGGGGCTATGTTGTGTTCTTTGGCTCTAACTTGATCGCCTGGAGTGCTCGGAAACAGGCTACTGTATCACGTAGTAGTACTGAAGCTGAGTATAAGGCTGTGGCTAATGCTACTGCAGAGATTATCTAGGTACAATCTTTCCTTCAGGAGTTGGGTATGTCCTAACCACAGCCTCCTATTCTTTGGTGTGATAACATCGGTGCTACGTACCTTTCCGCAAATCCGGTATTCCATGCCCGAACGAAACACATTGAAGTTGACTATCACTTTGTACAGGAACGTGTGTCACAGAAGCAACTACAGATCAGGTTCATCTCTTCTAAGGATCAACTTGCAGACATCTTCACCAAGCCGTTGCCTCTACCGCAGTTCGAGGCCTGTAGGCGCAATCTTACCCTTCTCAATTCTTCAGGAAGTGGCTAAGATTGAGGGAGGATGTTAGACTATGTATAGCTTCTCTATTTGTGTACATATATTGTAACACACCCATTATATATATATGTGTGTGTGTGTGTGTGTGTGTGTGTGTGTGATAGCCCACCCCTAAAGGGTTGAGCCAGTTCCTACCATAAATCACTGTCTTACAGGCACGTACAACAAAAAGGGAAACCCGTCCCAACATATCGTTGGGTCAGACGACAATCTCATCAGTCAGTGGACTAAAATTCCACCAGGCCGAGATGAGATGGAAAACAACGCCACGATAGTCTCATGATCGACCGCACTCAGGTGGACATGGGAGCCCTCTCCAAACGAGACACGCAGATCCCGGGCAGGCCATGCACTGCAGTTTTCATGCACCACCCATACATATTACTAGATGATTCCCCGCGTGTTGCGGCGGGAATTCATAGCACTATATAGGAGGAAGATCAATGGCGTCAGAATCAGTAAAACCTGAAAGAACATACAAACATATGTTTATTTGAACCTTTGTTTTTTTTCAAAAGTTCAAAAGAAATTGAAAGGGCACAATGCACGGTTAATGTATGGTGGAGCAGTTTAGTTGGCCGAATTGGGGAGTGGGAGTGGCGATGAAAGTGGTAATGGGTAGAAAGCCCTGTGCTCATAGGCTCTACTGGGCCTAAATTCAGAAAGGAACAATTATGTTTGTAATAATCCTAAGAGAAGAAAATGGAGCGAGACCAACATGATATCTAAAAATATATCAATACAATTTAAGTGATCTAAGTTTATTTTGGTATCTCAAAATATAATTCAATTTAGATCTAAGATTTGCACCAATAACAGCTATCACGTAATCAAATAATGGAAGATTGAATAGAAAAATAAAAATGAGAGGGAGAGAGAGAGATACTTCTGCAGTAAAGCAATTTTTCTTGCGTTCATTGCAATGCTACTTCCTTATCAACCTGCCATGCTCCTCTACCATAGGTCCACCGACTGCATACATGTACCTTGATGCCGACCCCTCTAAAATGTCCATCACCATCATTTACGATGAGGTCCCCACATGTAACATCCCAAATTTTCAATTTGAAATGTTATGCATTAGATCATCATGCATAACATATTTTATTGCATTTTGTTTTGCGATCCTAGAAATTCTACGCAGCTCAAGGACCCACGGAGAGAGTTGGGGATTTCGTTATTTTCATATTTGGGTTTTCTCAAATTTTGAAAATATGATCATTTGTTTTAATTATTTTCTCTCCGAAAATATTTCATATCAAATATATGAGAGGGGATAAAATGACTTCTCCACAAATAATGAAATATTGGAGGAAAAATATTAAAAATAAATATTTGATTTTATTTGGGTTTTATTTGATTTTATTTGAACTAGGAAAATATGCGTTTTTCAAAATTGCAGTTTAGGCCCAAATAAATGTTCATCTTGTCCGGCTTTTTTTTAGAGGACGGGGAAAATTTATTTCGCGATTTTTGAAGTCCGTTTAGTTTTTTTTTTCTTTCTTTTTCTGCACGTCCGATTTAAAAAAACAAACAAACCGACCTACCGGGTCGTGTCCGGCTAGGACTCTGGCCCGGCCGGCCTTTATAAGCCGCGAAGCCGCCCCGCCAGCCCAAGCCGCCCGCCCCCGCGAAACCCTAGCGCCGCCGCCGCCGCCGTCGCCGCTCCCGCAGCCCCGATCCGCCGCCCCGCCGCCGACCCTGCCCGACGCCGGAGCCGCCCCCGCCGCCGCCGTCCCGCCACCCGAGGTTGACCGCCGCCGCCGCCGGTTTCCTCCGAAAAACCGTGCGCGTTTTTTTTAGAAAACCCCGGTTTATTTTTTTTTGTTATTAGATCGGTTTTATTTTTTTCGGTTTAGCCTATTTCGCGGACGTTCATCCGTACGTTCGTTTTAACGAACGGTTTTCGTCGTTTAACCGCAGACAGCGAACGTTCATTCGTTAGCCTGTTCGTCAGTTTTTCTTTTTCTCGGATTTTCCGCGATTATTTTCGATCGCGATTTCAGATCTGTTGTTCGTTTTAGTATAACTTTTCGCTCGTTTATCGGAATCAGGCGGTTCAAGTGCCTAGAGTTTTGTCTCGAAACCCTCTTTCTGATTAATCAACTCAAACAAGTTTTTGCTACTTTAAATTTTGACTTAGGTCCAGATTAGTAAAAACGAAGCTTGTTTCTTTCGCCGTTTGAGTTTCGTTGCTTCGTTCGATTTGATTCTTTTTGCAAACCGGAGTTCTTAAGTTGAACTTTTTGGTTAGATCTCTTATTTTGAGTTTTATTCGTGCACCCTTGCTTGATTGCTTATGTATGTATTGTTTGTTTGCGATAGAGTACCCGGAGTGCGAAGCGTGCTACTACGAGTCTCTAGGTTTCACGGATCATCAGCAAGGCAAGTAACACTTTGATCATACCTCTTTACCACCCAATTTTATTGCTAGATCAATCATCAAACTATTGCATGATTAGGATCTGATTAAAATGTGGGTTTTGGGAAGTAGTTGAGGTAGTACCAATTGCTCTGTTTATATCAAACCATTGGTAGTTACTTCTACGTTTGCTTATATTGCTATTCTATGCTCGTAGACGTGGATTGGGTTTGAGTGAATTTTTTCATGACAGATGTGAGATTTTTAATTAATGGTTCAACTTAAGGTGGCTACTTTAATTTACATCTGGGTGGATTGAGGCACCTGGAGAACCCAGTGTTGCCTGTATTTTTGGATATCCCGGAGTAACCGTGTGATCATCCTATGGACCGCCACCCAGACTCAAAGGGATCATGAGATTATTCATGCTAGAAACTTCCGTGTGCAGCCACAAGCTATTATGGGCTCTAGCATAGTTGAGTAGGTTATATGACCTCTTGAAGAGGTGGGCTAGCAGATGTAGGGGAAAGTAGGTGTAACTGTCCACCCGGAGTAAAGAGTATTGTTTCTGAAAGACTGTGTCTCGGTCATCCGTTTCTCAAACACCATGTAGTGCGAGAAATCAAGCGGAGGCGATCGAGTCTTGTGGGGAAAAGTGCGCAAACCTCTGCAGAGTGTACAATCTAATCATGGTTAGCCGTGTCCCCGGTTATGGACATCTTGAGTATCTAGTTCTTGGATTATCATGTGAATCTCATCATCATGTTACTTAATTTAATTTGATTGGGTTAATCACGTTCTTAATTGGGATTGAGTTGGAGGTACCTTCTCAATGTTTAACAACCACCATGATAGTTAAATAAAATTTATTCCTTTGTGGTAGGGAAAAATTGGCTTTTCGCAAAACTGTAACCATAGAGCTTTTCACCAGCCAAATATGCATGTAGTGATAGCATTATTCTATTCATTACTCTCTATGTGTTACATTGCCAGCATATTCCATGTGCTGACCCGTTTTCGGGCTGCAACGTATCATGTTGCAGACTTTTCAGACGACGAGTAAGGTGCCATAGGTCGTGGTCTTATACTCAGTGATGCCGTTGGAGTTGATGGACTCACTTTATCTTCCAAGCCTTCCGCTGTTATCGTTTTAGATGGCCTTAAGCCGTATTTATTGTATTAAGTTCTCTTTTGATATATTCGATGTAATAAGTGTATGATTGCTACTCTGTTATAAATCTTTCAAGTATTGTGCGTACCAGCATTACCGATCCAGAAATAACACTGATGCACAAAGACTAGACTGTTTGAGGTCTGGTCGCTACACCATATGTACATGCCATATCAAAATCCACTTACAGCTCCTCGTCGGTCGGCCTCTGGAAAAACATGAGAAGCATCGGTCGAGCCAACCCCTGCGGCTGAGGTACCAAGAAAAAATTGGGCAGGCAGCCAAAAGAGTGAACAAAAAGTTCAGATTCCAAACCATCCTACATGCGATTGAATTTATTATTCAGAATGCTATAGTATACAGCCTAAAGGAAAAATGGTACAGACCGAGTAATCAGAATTTGGGAGAAAAGTAGTTGTGGCTGCACAGTAGTGCTGGGCCGTCACTCTAGCTGCCGCCTTGGGCAACACCGCGCGATGGCAGCATGGGGATGGGTTGCTCAGGCCCTCGGCACTGCTCGGCGTTGCTACTCGCTGCCACGGTGCGACCGGCAGCCCGACAGCTCGACCTCTGGCTCTCCTCGTAGGTGCCCTGCAGCCGTGCACCTTTGCCATCAGGCGATTAGGCCCTGATGTATGCCCGTACATGTGAAAGCAGTGGCGGTGGCGCCTGGATGCGAACGACGAAGCGACCGAGCGAGGCGAGGGTGGATGCGCACGAAGTGGTGGGTTGGGATCACGACACCTTCCATTGGTGCCTCCGCTCCCAACCCTCAGCTCCCGGTGCGGCGGCGCTGCCACCCCCACATCTGTTCCCAGCCTTTCCCATCTGATGGTGTCCGGCTGTCCCCCGTTGAGTCTTTCCTCCTAGAAGGAGGCGTGAGGCGTCACTTGACATCACCGAAGCCGCGACTTGGTGCATGCATATTACGGGCTTCCTCTTGGGCCATGTACACAATCCGACGGCTTCTCCTCCGCTTGGTGCTGGCACTTGATTCGAGTTTCACCCAGTGCACTCGAACGACAGATGTGGCCGGGCAGCTGGATCCGAGTCCCATCGACCGCTGGAGATGAAGTGGGTGAGGATAGAAGTGAAGAAGATTCCCTGTGTTTGGGGAAAGCCGCAGGGAGAAAAGGAAGGGGAAGGGAGAAGATTATAATAGGCAATGATCAGGGAGATGAAGCGGAGAAGGTTAGCGTTCAAGCTCCCAAATTAAATTGGACGCTGGAGCGAGAGGAAAGTGGGGACGCTGGGTTGGGCTGGATGACGGAAAGAGGCGTCCGTGGCAGCCCATCATGCGTGCCCTACTATATATTCCAGCGGTTCAGAGATTATTGTTTTCGGCTGGTTGCCCTGTATCAATCTACCAGGAAATAATCTCAGGAACAATTTTTTTTTTCAGAACAAGTATGAACAGAACCCACCACCAGGCACACATGTGTGGAGTGATTGCACGCGAACCTATACGTGTGTGTCCAACTCTTTATATAGGAGTAGTTTTAATTTCTCTCCAGCCCGTGGAGTTTTTACGGTACTGCAGATAGGAGTAGGAGTATTGTTTATTTTGGTTGAAGGGGACTTGATCTTTGTTCTTGACGTACAGGTCAAGACGCAAAACTGTTGGTGTGGAGGGGAAAGAACTGTTTTTTCACTGCTAGTATATAGGTTTATGTGTACTTCCTTATCCAATAATTTTGTCTATAAACATGATTAAAGTTTGTAAAATTTGACTTTTCAAAAGATAAAATTATACGCACCACAATATGAAACGGAGGAAAATTTTATGCACCATATGAAATAGAGAGAGTATTATACAGCGATTGATAATGTCTAGTTTGCCTGTAGGTTGACGGTGAAACAGAAGATAATCTACTCATTTCAGCAGCAGTTGGATGTATTTTCGTGTTTTGAGTAAATTTGCATGGTCTATGATGTTTCAACTCCATTCAATCATAATATAGGCATACATATAAATTTCCGTGAGCACGTATCTTGTCTCGCTCTCCAATCAAACTAAGGACGATGTTAGAATACTACACCGGCCATGCACTGACTTAATTAATTACGGATCAAAAAATGTTAAGAATCAGGTTTTGCAAGATAGACACATTTTTTAACTGAAATAACTGAAAGACACCTGCAAAAAAAATAGAAATTGAAAACACCAGGCAAACACCTAGTTTAATCACCTTGGGTTCGGCCAGTACGTTGTTGCATGTGCACGCACGTGTACGCCCCAGTAGGTTGACAAGTGCGACCAGAGGATGCTATCTCGAGCTGCATGCCTGCATGCATGCATGCAAAGCGGGTTGGAGCTCACTCACGCTCAAGCTCGCGAGCGACCGCCACCCGGGGACGTGCGACCCGATCGAATGAATCGACGATGATCTATCAACAACCCCACCGCACCGCACCCCACCCCTTGCCGCAACTTGGACAAGATCCCCGCAACAGCAGCAGCATATATACATACACACACACGTACGTACTCCTGCATCTTCCTTCCTTGTGTGGACGTGGGTGTGCGTTACGCGAGCGAGATATGGAGGGACCAAAGCAGCCATCGATCTCCCGGCCAGGCCGGGGTCCTCGAGCATCCACCGGTCCCGTTCCAGATCTGCTCGTTCCATATGCAAGCTCCGATCCATCCAACCAAGAGTTATTTCGATCATTAGCTGCTTAGTTTTAATCAGTTCAATCCGCGATCTAGTAGCCCTGGCCTGGGACCAGGGTGCCCATCCGGTTGGTGGATCGATGATGCATTGGTTGGATTCCATCGTCTAGCTCAGCTCGATCGACCGAACATAAAAATGGTTGCTGCGTCTGCTTCTTGAAATGGCAGGCCACTAAAGATGCGTTTGGTTGGTCGCATTAGGCCCAGCCAGGCCCAGGCGGATTATTTTTGGGTTGTTTGGTTACCTGGGTCGTATGAAAAAGTTGGCCCGCACGAAACTCAAAGTACCTCTCGGACTGACGTGCAATTGTGTTTCCAGTCCCCTACGGCGGCGGCCTAGGGTTTTCTAGTCCTCTGGCGATCTGCGCCGTGAGTCTCGTTTCTTCCAGAAAGCCGATCTCTCTCCCTTCACTCCCACGCTACATTCTCCCTTCCCGCTCGGGCTGAACCAGGGGGCAACTGGATTGCCTACCCGGCCTTGGTGGGGAGCAGGGTGTTGCTAGGGTTTGAGAAGAGTCTTCGTTGTTTGTTCTGCTGGTTCGCTGGGAGGCATGGCTAGTTAGGTGGACGAAGAAGTGCCCAAGGGGCCGTGAGTTGATAGTATCACCGATCTACTAGATCGCCTAACCCTGCAGGAGGATGAACTTGATGATTTGGTTTGGGAAGATGAGATTGGCACAGAGGAGGTTAGACCAAAGTGGCTTGCGATTGGACGTATACTGACGACCAAAACGTTTAGTCAGAGCGCCCTAATTGGTGACATGCGTGCAGCATGGGATTCGGCAAATCAAGTAGTTTGGAGGAGGATAAACCCTAACCTCTTTTCTATCCAATTCAACTGCTTGGGTGATTAGAACATGGCCATGCATCAGGGCCCCTAGGATTTCAACAGACATGCTTTAATTCTTGCTGAGTATGATGGCTTCTCCAAGCCAGAAAAGGTAAAGCTTGATCGGTTGGAAACTTGGGCGCAAATCCACAAACTGCCAGATGGAGTTTTGAAAAACAAAAGTTTTCTGGAAAATCTAGCAAGACGCATTGGCGATGTACAAGAGGTCCAGGTCACGCTCCCTAATGGTTTTGTTGACGAGTTTATAAGAGTCAGATAAGGCTGGATGTAAGCAAAAAAAACTAACAAGAGTTGTCAGATTTACCAAGGCGGGTGAAACTGAATCCTACAGTGTGAAGTTTGAGAAGCTCCCAACCTTTTGTTATGAGTGCGGCATGATGGGACACTGGTAAGAAGAGTATGGATCAGGAGAGCATGATACCACGAAGTTTGAGTGGGGGACGTTCATTGTTGCCTCTAGAAAGAGGGGCTAGAGGAGGTAGACCTGGTACTGCTAATCGTGGTGAAGTGCCTGAAATGTCGGGTGGTTGAGGCTGAGGTCGTGGGAGGAGGGAGAATAACTTCGGTGACCGTGGACAAAATCCAAGGGACACAGAATAAGAGAACGTGGTGAATCAATCTAAGGCACCTGTTTTGGGCGAAGGTATACTGTCAGATTATGGTCCCAGTAGAAGCTGGAGGTTTAATGCCCAAATGGACCCAGCAGCCAATATAGGGACATCATCATTGATGACTGAACAACAGCATGAAGATCCCCTTGTGTTGGGGAAGAGGGATGCTCATGATTCGATATCGAGGGGCTTGGCGAATGGTCCTCTGGATCGGAGTACGGAGCTAGTTCTGGTGGGTAATACAGCTGTGATTGCTCATCATTTTGAGGGAAGTGAAGAAGAGCCCTTGGTTGATGGGGGCACACCATAGAAAAGTCTGAATAGGAAGAAGCTAAAAGGAACAGATGGAGAGGCAGTTACAAAAAAATCTGGTAATACATCGGCGACCTCTGAGCAGGGTGGTCGTCGGATGTATTGAAAACTTTAGCATGGTACTGTCTTGGAATGCTTTCATGCACGGCAGTTTGAGAGCTCTTGGAGCTCCAAGGGCGTGTGAAAGCGAATGTAATCTTTTTGTCGGAATCACATTTAAACAAGGATAAGGCAGAAGGATTGAGGGTTAAGCTAGGTTTTGATTTATTTCACTTAGTGGGCAGTGATGGCCGTTCTAGTGGACTTGTGCTCTTTTATAATTCAGTTAATGAAGTGGTCTTGAATTACTCTTCCGACAATTTTATAGACTGCATAGTGATGGATGGTAACAATCCATCATGCCGGCTAACTGGTTTCTATGGGGAACCAATTTGGGAAAGGAAGCACCTCTCGTGGACATGCTTGCTTGATCTTCATAATAACAGTACGGGGCCTTGGTTAGTGCTTGGCGATTTTAATGAAATAACCACTACAAGTGAGAAAGAAGGAGGTAATTTCCGGCCTCAACACTACATGCAAGATTTAGAGATTGTATTGATGATTGTGGCTTGCAAGAGGTCATGGTGATAGGAGACATGTTCACTTGGAGTCGGGGGGCTATTAGAGAGAGGCTCAATAGGGCCTTATGCAACGAGTTATGGGCAGGAAAATTTCTGTATGCAGGTTTGGTACATGAGCATCATATACATTCAGATCACAGACCGGTTCTTCTCGATACTGAATATTATAAACAAATGATCGCGCAACAGCAGAAGCGCAACCATATGTTTGAAGCGCGCTGGCTGAACGAAGGGACAGTAAGTGAGATCATCAGTTCAGCATGGGAACGGGCCAAGTTGGCAGGGATAGGTACCACACTTGTTGGCCAAACTAACGCAGTTCTCACTGACCTGCATGAATGGGATCGAGAGACACTCAAAAGCCCAAAAAAGAGAATAAATAAGCTTAAGAAGGAAATAGAGAAACTAAGGCGTGGACCTAATACTTTTGAAGCGCGGCAAAAAATGAAAGAGCTACAGGTTCTTGTTGAGAACTTGTTGGATCAGGAGGAGATGATATGGCTCCAGCGTGGGCGCGCTAACTGGCTACTTCATGGCAACCGGAACACAGCTTTCTTTCACAGAGCAGCAACAGTGCGGAAGAAAAGGAACTGCATTAAAAAAACTACTAGATGATACAGGAGTGTGGAAAGAAAATGATGATGATATAAAGGCCATTATATCCGAACCGGACCATAATGTGATGTCTCTAGTGCAATGAAGAGTAAAAGATCCTATGAGTGAGGCTATTATGGCACCATACATGGCTGAGGAGGTTAGGAAAGCTCTATTCTCCATTGGTGATTTTAAAGCACCGGGGTCGGATGGTTTACATGCAGTCTTTTACAAAAGATTTTGGCAAATGCTTGGGGATGATCCAGTCATGGAGGTGTTAAATGTAGTCAACTCTCAGGAGGTGCCACATGGTTGTAATGACACTATCATTGTAATGATCCCTAAGGTAAACACACCTGAGAAAGTCGCATATTTTAGACCAATTAGCTTATGCAACGTGGTCTACAAAACTATCTCTAAGATGATTGCTGCTAGGCTAAAAAATTACTTCCAGAAATTATTAGTCCTACACAAAGTGCCTTTGTCCCAGGGAGGCTTATTACTGATAATGTTTTGATTGCATATGAAAGTCTCCATGCTATTAAACAGAGAAGAGCAGGCAAGGAGGGCTGGTGTGTGGTAAAACTAGATATGCACAAAGCCTATGACCGTGTTGAGTGGATGTTCTTGGAAGCAATCTTGTTGAAATTGGGTTTCAACCCTGATTGGGTCAGAATGATAATGGCATGTGTGTCTTCTGTGGAGTACAAAGTGAGATATAATTCAGTTGAATCAGAGACGATCAAACCTTCTCGTCGACTTCGACAGGGAGATCCCTTCTCACCATATCTATTCCTGCTATGTACAGAGGGACTTACAACCTTGTTAAATCATGCAGAGCAGTCAGGAGATTTAGTCGAGTTAAGGTTTGTCGTGATGCACCGTCTGTTACCAACTTTTTATTTGCTAATGATACGTTAATTCTAATGAAAGCTAATGTACAAAACACCACTTGTCTGAAATCACTATTAGATTTATACTGTGGGGCCTCAGGTCAGCTGGTAAGTGTGGATAAATAGAGCATTTTCTTCAGTCCTAGCACAGATGTTAACATGAAGGCTCGGGTTTTTGGCACACTTAATATAATGACAGAGGCCATCAATGATAAGTACTTGGGTTTGCTTGCTACCCTGGGGTTGGATAAAAGTGACAACTGTTGGGGAACGTAGTATTTCAAAAAAAATCCTACGATCACGCAAGATCTATCTAGGAGAAGCATAGCAACAAGCGGGGAGAGTGTGTCCACATACCCTCATAGACCGAAAGCGGAAGCGTTTATCAACGCGGTTGACGTAGTCGTACGTCTTCACGATCCGACCGATCTTAGCACCGAACATACGGCACCTCCGTGTTCAGCACACGTTCAGCTCGATGATGTCCATCGTACTCTTGATCTAGTTGAGGCTGAGGGAGAGTTCTGTCAGCACGACGGCGTGGTGACGGTGATGATGAAGTTACCGGCACAGGGCTTCGCCTAAGCACTACGACGATATGACCGAGGTGTGTTTCTGTGGAGGGGGCACCGCACACGGCTAAGAGAAACTTTGGTGTGCCCTTGGGGTGCCCCCCTCCCACGTATATAAAGGGGGAAGGGAGGAGGAGGCCGGCCAAGGTGTGGCACGCCCAAGGGGGGAGTGCTACTCCAAGTAGGATTCGCCCCCCCCCCTTCTTATTCCCACAAGGAGAAGGGGGAAGGAGGAGGAGAAGAGAAGGAAAGGGGGCGCCCCCCCCCCAACCCTAGTCCAATTCGGTTTGGGCTAGGGGGGCACGCGCCACTCCTCGGCCTGCCTCCTCTCTTCCACCACTAGGCCCATGAGGCCCAATAACTTCCCGGGGGGGTTCCGGTAACCCCCGGTACTCCGAAACTCATCCAAAACGACCCGAACCATTCCGGTGTCCGAATGTAACCTTCCTATATATGAATCTTTATGTCTCGACCATTTCGAGACTCCTCGTCATGTCCATGATCTCATCCGGGACTCTGAACAAACTTTGGTACATCAAATCACATAACTCATAATACAAATCGTCATCGAGCGTTAAGCGCTTTAGAGTGCCTAGAAGATCAAGTAAACGGGGGTGCCAATGTTGTCCCAAGACCAGATCACGACCCTACGGGTTTGAGAACTATGTAGACATGACCGAGACATATCTCCCGTCAATAACCAATAGCAGAACCTGGATGCTCATATTGGCTCCCACATATTCTACGAAGATCTTTATCGGTCAAACCGCATAACAACATACGTTGTTCCCTTTGTCATCGGTATGTTACTTTCCCGAGATTCGATCGTCGGTATCATCATACCTAGTTCAATCTCGTTACCAGCAAGTCTCTTTACTCGTTCCGTAATGCATCATCCCGCAACTAAACCATTAGTCACATTGCTTGCAAGGCTTATAGTGATGAGCATTACCGAGAGGGCCCAGAGATACCTCTCCGACAATCGGAGTGACAAATCCTAATCTCGATCTATGCCAACTCAACAAACACCATCGGAGACACCTGTAGAGCATCTTTATAATCACCCAGTTACGTTGTGACGTTTGATAGCACGCTAAGTGTTCCTCCGGTATTTGGGAGTTCCATAATCTCATAGTCATAGGAACATGTATAAGTCATGAAGAAAGCAATAGCAATAAACTAAACGATCATAGTGCTAAGCTAACGGATGGGTCTTTTCCATCACATCATTCTCTAATGATGTGATCCCGTTCATCAAATGACAACACATGTCTATGGCTAGGAAACTTAACCATCTTTGATTAACGAGCTAGTCTAGTAGAGGCATACTAGGGACACTCTGTTTGTCTATGTATTCACACATGTACTAAGTTTTCGGTTAATACAATTCTAGCATGCATAATAAACATTTATCATGATATAAGGAAATATAAATAACAACTTTATTATTGCCTCTAGGGCATTTTTCCTTCAGTCTCCCACTTGCACTAGAGTCAATAATCTAGATTACAGAGTAATGATTCTAACACCCATGGAGTCTTGGTACTGATCCTGTTTTGCTCGTGAGAGAGGCTTAGTCAACGAGTCTGCAACATTCAGATCCGTATGTACCTTGCAAATCTCTATGTCTCCCTCCTTGACTTGATCGCGGATGGAATTGAAGCGTCTCTTGATGTGCTTGGTTCTCTTGTGAAATCTGGATTCCTTTGCCAAGGCAATTGCACCAGTATTATAACAAAAGATTTTCATTGGACCCGATGCACTATGTATGACACCTAGATCGGATATGAACTCCTTCATCCAGACTCCTTCATTTGCAGCTTCTGAAGCAGCTATGTACTCCACTTCACACGTAGATCCCGCCATGATGCTCTGATTGGAACTGCACAACTTACAGCTCCACCATTCAATATAAATACGTATCCGGTTTGTGACTTAGAGTCATCCGGATCAGTGTCAAAGCTTGCATCGATGTAACCGTTTACGACGAGCTCTTTGTCACCTCCATAAACAAGAAACATATCCTTAGTCCTTTTCAGGTATTTCAGGATGTTCTTGACCGATGTCCAGTGATCCACTCCTAGATTACTTTGGTACCTCCCTGCTAAACTAATAGCAAGGCACACATCAGGTCTGGTACACAGCATTGCATACATGATAGAACCTATGGATGAGGCATAGGGAATGACTTTCATTTTCTCTCTATCTTCTGAGTGGTCGGGCATTGAGTCTGACTCAACTTCACACCTTGTAACACAGGAAAGAACCCTTTCTTTGCTTAATCCATTTTGAACTTCTTCAAAACTTTATCAAGGTATGTGCTTTGTGAAAGTCCAATTAAGCGTCTTGATCTCTCTCTATAGATCTTGATGCCCAATATATAAGCAGCCTCACCGAGGTCTTTCATTGAAAAATTCTTATTCAAGTATCCTTTTATGCTATCCAAAAATTCAGTATCATTTCCAATCAACAATATGTCATCCACATATGATATCAGAAATGCTACAGAGCTCCCACTCACTTTCTTGTAAATAAAGGCTTCTCCAAAAGTCTGTATAAAACCATATGCTTTGATCACACTATCAAAGCGTATATTCCAACTCCGAGATGCTTGCACCAGTCCATAAATGGATCGTTGGAGCTTGCACACTTTGTTAGCACCTTTTGGATCGACAAAACCTTCTAGTTGCATCATATACAACTCTTCTTTAAGATATCCATTAAGGAATGCAGTTTTGACATCCATTTGCCAAATTTCATAATCATAAAATGCGGCAATTGCTAACATGATTCGGACGAACTTAAGCATCGCTACGGGTGAGAAGGTCTCATCATAGTCAACTCCTTGAACTTGTCGAAAACCTTTTGCAACAAGTCGAGCTTTGTAGACAGTAACATTACCGTCAGCGTCAGTCTTCTTCTTGAAGATCCATTTATTCTCTGTGGCTTGCCGATCATCAGGCAAGTCAACCAAAGTCCACACTTTGTACTCATACATGGATCCCATCTCAGATTTCATGGCCTCGAGCCATTTTGCGGTATTTGGGCTGATCATCGCTTCCTCATAATTCGTAGGTTCGTCATGGTCAAGTAACATGACCTCCAGAACAGGATTACCGTACCACTCTAGTGCGGATCTTACTCTGGTTGACCTACAAGGTTTGGTAGTAACTTGATCAGAAGTTTCATGATCATCATCATTAGCTTCCTCGCTAATTGGTGTAGGAATCACTGGAACTGATTTCTGTGATGAACTACTTTCCAATTTAAGAGAAGGTACTATTACCTCATCAATTTCTACTTTCCTCCCACTCACTTCTTTCGAGAGACACTCCTTCTCTAGAAAGGATCCATTCTTAGCAACGAATATCTTGCCTTCGGATCTGTGATAGAAGGTGTACCCAACAGTTTCTTTTGGGTATCCTATGAAGACACATTTCTCCGATTTGGGTTCGAGCTTATCAAGTTGAAGCTTTTTCACATAAGCATCGCAGCCCCAAACTTTAAGAAACGACAACTTGGGTTTCTTGCCAAACCACAGTTCATATGGTGTCGTCTCAACGGATTTAGATGGTGCCCTATTTAACGTGAATGCAGCCGTCTCTAAAGCATAACCCTAAAAGGATAGCGGTAAATCAGTAAGAGACATTATAGATCGCACCATATCTAATAAAGTGCGGTTACGACGTTCGGATACACCATTACGTTGTGGTGTTCCAGGTGGCGTGAGTTGCGAAACTATTCCGCATTGTTTCAAATGAAGACCAAACTCATAACTCAAATATTCAGCTCCATGATCAGATCATCGAAACTTTATTTTCTTGTTATGATGATTTTCCACTTCACTCTGAAATTCTTTGAACTTTTCAAAAGTAGATATACCCATATCTGCTCAAATCATCTGTGAAGGTCAGAAAATAACGATACCGGCCGCGAGCATCAACACTCATCGGACCGCATACATCAGTATGTATTATTTTCAATAATTCTGTTGCTCGCTCCATTGTTCCGGAGAACGAAGTCTTAGTCATCTTGCCCATGAGGCATGGTTCGCAAGCATCAAGTGATTCATAATCAAGTGATTCCAAAGGCCCATCAGCATGGAGTTTCTTCATGCGCTTTACACCAATATGACCTAAACGGCAGTGCCACAAATACGTTGCATTATCATTATTAAACTTATATCTTTTGGCATGAATACTATGAATATGTGTATCACTACTATCGAGATTCAATAAAAATAGACCACTCATCAAGGGTGCATGACCATAAAAGATATTACTCATATAAATAGAACAACCATTATTCTCTGATTTAAATGAATAACCATCTCGCATCAAACAAGATCCAGATATAATGTTCATGCTTAACGCTGGCACCAAATAACAATTATTCAGGTCCAAAACTAATCCTGAAGGTAGATGTAGAGGTAGCGTGCCGACGGCGATCACATCGACTTTGGAACCATTTCCCACGCGCATCGTCACCTCATCCTTAGCCAATCTTCTCTTAATCCATAGCCCCTGTTTCGAGTTGCAAATATGAGTAACAGAACCAGTATCAAATACCCAGGCGCAACTACGAGCATTAGTAAGGTACACATCAATAACATGTATATCAAATATACCTTTCACTTTTCCATCCTTCTTATCCGCCAAATACTTGGGGCAGTTCCGCTTCCAGTGACCAGTCCCTTTGCAATAGAAGCACTCAGTCTCAGGCTTAGGTCCAGACTTGGGCTTCTTCACTTGAGCAGCAACTTGCTTGTCGTTCTTTTTGAAGTTCCCCTTCTTCCCTTTGCCCTTCTTCTTGAAACTAGTGGTCTTGTTAACCATCAACAGTTGATGGTCCTTCTTGATTTCTACCTCCGTAGCCTTTAGCATCGTGAAGAGCTCGGGAATTGTCTTATCCACCCCTTGCATATTATAGTTCATCATGAAGCTTTTGTAGCTTGGTGGCAGTGATTGAAGAACTCTGTCAATGACACTATCAACCAGAAGATTAACTCCCAGTTGAGTCACGTGATTGTGGTACCCAAACATTCTGAGTATATGCTCACTGACAGAACTATTCTCCTCCATTTTGCAGCTGTAGAACTTATTGGAGACTTCATATCTCTCAATCCGGGCATTTGCTTGAAATATTAACTTGAACTCCTGGAACATCTCATATGCTCCATGATGTTCAAAATGTCGTTGAAGTCCCGGTTCTAAGCCGTAAAGCATGGCACACTGAACTATTGAGTAGTCATCAGCTTTGCTCTGCCAGGCGTTCACAACGTCTGGTGTTGCTCCTGCAACGGGTCTTGCACCTAGCGGTGCTTCCAGGACGTAATTCTTCTGTGTAGAAATGAGGATAATCCTCAAGTTATGGACCCAGTCCGTGTAGCTACCATCATCTTTCAACTTAGCTTTCTCTAGGAACGCATTAAAATTCAAAGGAACAGTAGGACGGGCCATTAATCTACAACAACATAGACATGCAAAATACTATCAGGTACTAAGTTCATGATAAATTAAAGTTCAATTAATCATAGTACTTAAGAACTCCCACTTAGATAGACATCCTTCTAATCTTCTAAGTGATCACGTGATCCAAATAAACTAAACCATGTCTGATCATCACGTGAGATGGAGTAGTTTTCAATGGTGAACATCACTATGTTGATCATATCTACTATATGACTCATGCTCGACCTTTCGGTCTCAGTTTCCAAGGCCATATCTGCATATGCTAGGATCGTCAAGTTTAACCCGAGTATTCTGCGTGTGCAAAACTGGCTTGCACCCATTGTATGTGAACGTAGAGCTTATCACACCCGATCATCACGTGGTGTCTCGGCACGACGAACTGTAGCAACGGTGCATACTCAGGGAGAACACTTATACCTTGAAATTTAGTGAGAGATCATCTTATAATGCTACCGCCGTACTAAGCAAAATAAGATGCATAAAGGATAAACATCACATGCAATCAATATAAGTGATATGATATGGCCATCATCATCTTGTGCCTTTGATCTCCATCTCCAAAGCACCGTCATGATCACCATCGTCACTGGCTTGACACCTTGATCTCCATCGAAGCATCGTTGTCGTCTCGCCAACTATTGCTTCTACGACTATCGCTACCGCTTAGTGATAAAGTAAAGCAATTACATGGCGATTGCATTTCATACAATAAAGCGACAACCATAAGGCTCCTGCCAGTTGCCAATAACTTTTACAAAACATGATCATCTCATACAAAAATTTATATATCATCACGTCTTGACCATATCACATCACAGCAAGCCCTGCAAAAATAGGTTCGACGTCCTCTACTTTGTTGTTGCAAGTTTTACATGGCTGCTACGGGCTTCTAGCAAGAACCGTTCTTACCAACACATCAAAACCACAACGATTTTTCGTCCAGTGTGTTGTTTTAACCTTCAACAAGGACCGGGCGTAGTCAAACTCGATTCAACTAAAGATGGAGAAACAGACACCCACTAGCCACCTGTGTGCGAAGCACGTCGGTAGAACCAGTCTCATGAACGCGGTCATGTAATGTCGGTCTGGGCCGCTTCATCCAACAATACCACCGAATCAAAGTAAGACATGCTGGTAAGCAGTATGACTATTATCGCCCACAACTCATTGTGTTCCACTCGTGCATGTAACATCTACGCATAGACTTTGCTCTGATGCCACTATTGGGGAACGTAGTATTTTAAAAAAAATCCTACAATCATGCAAGATCTATCTAGGAGAAGCATAGCAACGAGTGGGGAGAGTGTGTCCACGTACCCTCGTAGGCTGAAAGCGGAAGCGTTTATCAACGCGGTTGATGTAGTCGTACGTCTTCACGATCCGACCGATCTTAGCACCGAACGTACGGCACCTCCGTGTTCAGCACACGTTCAGCTCGATGATGTCCCTCGTACACTTGATCCAGTTGAGGCTGAGGGATAGTTCCGTCAGCACGACGGCATGGTGATGGTGATGATGAAGTTACCGGCGCAGGGCTTCGCCTAAGCACTATGACGATATGACCGAGGTGTGTTTCTGTGGAGGGGGGCACCGCAGACGGCTAAGAGAAACTTTGGTGTGCCCTTGGGGTGCCCCCCTCCCACGTATATAAAGGGGGAAGGGAGGAGGAGGCCGACCAAGGTGTGGCGCGCCCAAGGGGTGGAGTCCTACTCCAAGTAGAATTCGCCCCCCCCTTTCCTACTCCCACAAGGAGAAGGGGGAAGGAGGAGGAGAAGAGAAGGAAATGGGGGCCGCCCCCCCCCCCCAACCCTAGTCCAATTTGGTTTGGGCTAGGGGGCACGCGGCACTCCTTGGCCTGCCTCCTCTCTTCCACCACTAGGCCCATGAGGCCCAATAACTTCCTGGGGGGTTCCGGTAACCCCCGGTACTCCGAAACTCATCCGAAACGACCCAAACCATTCTGGTGTCCCAATGTAACCTTCCAATATATGAATCTTTATGTCTCGACCATTTTGAGACTCCTCGTCATGTTCGTGATCTCATCCGGGACTCTGAACAAACTTCGGTACATAAAATCACATAACTCATAATACAAATCGTCATCGAACGTTAAGCGTGCGGACCCTACGGGTTCGAGAACTATGTAGACATGACCGAGACACACCTCCGATCAATAGCCAATAGCGGAACCTAGATGCTCATATTGGCTCCCACATATTCTACAAAGATCTTTATCGGTCAAACGGCATAACAACATACGTTGTTCCCTTTGTCATCGGTATGTTACTTGCCCGAGATTCGATCGTCGGTATCATCATACCTAGTTCAATCTCGTTACCGGCAAGTCTCTTTACTCGTTCTGTAATGCATCATCCCGCAACTAAACCATTAGTCACATTGCATGCAAGGCTTATAATTATGAGCATTACCGAGAGGGCCCAGAGATACCTCTCCGACAATCGGAGTGACAAATCCTAGTCTCGATCTATGCCAACTCAACAAACACCATCGGAGACACCTGTAGAGCATCTTTATAATCACCCAGTTACGTTGTGACGTTTGATAGCACACTAAGTGTTCCTCCGGTATTCGGGAGTTGCATAATCTCATAGTCATAGGAACATGTATAAGTCATGAAGAAAGCAATAGCAATAAACTAAACGATCATAGTGCTAAGCTAACGGATGGGTCTTGTCCATCACATCATTCTCTAATGATGTGATCTCGTTCATCAAATGACAACACATGTCTATGGCTAGGAAAGTTAACCATCTTTGATTAACGAGCTACTCTAGTAGAGGCATACTAGGGACACTCTGTTTGTCTATGTATTCACACATGTACTAAGTTTCCAGTTAATACAATTCTAGCATGAATAATAAACATTTATCATGATATAAGGAAATATAAATAACAACTTTATTATTGCCTCTAGGGCATATTTCCTTCAACAGCTTCTGGAGGTATTTGATTGATCGTTTAATCTTGAGACTTACTGGATGGAAAGAAAAGTGTCTGTCTTCTGGAGGTAAGGAAGTGCTTATTAAGTCTGTTGCACAAGCCATACCATCTTATGCGATGTCGGTCTTAGAAATTCTAAAAGAAGTTACAAAGGAATCACATATGCGATATCACGTTTTTGGTGGGGTGATGATGCGTCACACAAGAGAATGCACTGGTTTTCTTGGTGGAAGATGTACATACCAAAGAGCAAAGGAGGTATGGGATTCCGAGACATTCATTGTTTCAATCTGGCACTATTGGCAAAACAACCATGGAGGCTTATTGATGATCCTGACTCACTATGTGCAAAGATTCTCAAAGAAAGTATTACCCTAATGATGATCTTATGAATGTTGGGCTGAGGAAGAAGGCCTCCTACACATGGCAAAGTATAATGGCAGGAGTGGACACCTTGAAGCATGGCCTAATCTGGAGTGTGGGTGATGGACAAAAAATTAATATTTGGGAAGATTGTTGGATCCCGCAATCACCATCTAAAAAAGTTATCTCTCCTAGAGGTAACCACTTATTATCTCGTGTATCTGAGCTAATTGATCCTGCATCGGGGGAGTGGGATGGGCAGCTTGTGTACCAAACCTTTTTTCATGTTGATGTCCAGAGAATACTTGATATTCCACTACCTATATATGAAATGTCAGACTTCTTGGCCTGGAGCTTGACAAAGATAGGGGGCTTCTCAATAAGATCTGCATATCTTGTTATTTGGGAGGCCCAATTTGGTCACCATTTGCAGGCTGGCTGTAGCTCATCAACGTCTAAACCTTCTTGGAGATCTCTTTGGGGGCTGACTTGTCCTGCAAAAATTTCAAAACTTGCTTGGAGAGTGATCCACAGCGCTATTCCATGTCGGGCGTTATTGGCGGATAGACATATCAAGATTAAAGCCCACTGCCCTTCATGCAACCTAGGTCATGAGACCATCCGACACTTATTGTTTGAGTGCCCAGCGGCCACCGAGGCTTGGAAGCTGCTAGGATTGCATGAGGTAATCACTAACGTCCTGTTATTGAACAGATCTGGCGAAGTAACCTTGGAGTTCCTTCTCAATCTACCGGATAATCATATTCATGTGTTGGGACTCTCCAAATTCAGAGAAACAATTGCCACTTGTTGCTGGTTTTTGTGGTGGGAAAGAAGAAAGTTAACACATGGAGGAGTAAATCTTAATGCATCACAGATCAATGTAGCGGTAAGATCACTTGCTGCTAACTATATTAATGCTTATTCTCTGAAACCAAAGATCCGACAGGGTGGCTAGATGAGGATGAGGAATGGGTACGTTAAGCTGAATGTGGATGCAGGATTCGACCATGATTCGCTGGAAGGATCTGTGGGGACTATCATTAGAGACTGCAATAGTAATTTCATGGCAGCGGTGAATGAAAAACTAGACATATGTTATGATGCAATTACCGTAGAAGCAATTGCCGTAAGATTTGGCTTGAATCTAGCCCGTGCCGCTGGATGCGACAAGATCAAGTTAAATTCGGATAGTCTTCAGGTCGTCAACGCGCTTAAAGAAGGGAGTTCTTCTTCGGTTGCCAGTGCCATCTTTGATGACTGTTTTTTATGTCCTTAGATTTTACTCATATTATCTATTAACACTGCTGTAGAGAAAACAATAAAGTAGCTCATGAGTTAGCTAGAGTAGTTAAATTCAATCCTCCTGGAGTTTGGCTGGATACAGCCCCGGGGGCGGTTATCCCCCTAATTGTTTCCGATGCTACTATTGCAGCTAATCAATAAAGGAGGTGTTGAATGTCGAAAAAAAAACACCTCTCAGACTGCATCTGGAGGAACGCTCAAATTGGTCGTTTCTACCGGGCCAGACTGAGGCGAGCCACCTTCGAGCGCACATGATGGGCCCTCTTGCACGAGAGAATGCGAGAAGTATACACCCTGTGCTTTGTTTCTTCTTCCACCTCTAGTAAGATCCTTCTTTAATCTCCTTTCTTAGGTCCCTTCTAATCCACACAACGGTGGATCAATTTGAGCTAAGCTCTACATGAAAAAAATGAGCATCAATGTTATGGTTCCATTTTTGTGATCAGTTCATAGTTTCGTCGACCGTAAATGTTTAGTTTCGTGTTCATGTTTGGAGCTATTTTGGATGAATTTTGTCAAATTCGTCGTGCACGGTTGACCGTTTGGATTCTCCTTTGATCAGTAGCTTCACCTTACTTCTTGACACGACTTTCATGTTGCATATTTTCTGTTTCAATGGTCGTAGATGATTAAACCTGACTTCTTTCTCATGAAGAATATACGCATATGTGTGATTTGTGTTAATGACACTCCTTAAGCTCGGTCTCCTCTCCTCTGTCCTGCTACACCGGCGTCACCTCTCGGCCTCCTCGCCCGCGTGTTGTTACACTAGCGCCACCGCCGGTGTCATTCCTCTCAACCTCCTCTCACATGTCCTACTATACTCGCGCGGTCATCGTTCCTCTCTGTCTCCTCTCTCATGTCCTACTACACTGAAACCACCGCCGACGTCGTTCCTCTCAACCTCCTCTCCCATGTCCTACTGCACTCGCGCGGTCGTCGTTCCTCTCTGTCTCCTCTCTCATGTCCTGCTACACTGAAACCACCCCCAACGTCGTTCCTCTCAACCTCCTCTCACATGTCCTACTACAATCGCGTGGTCGTCATTCCTCTTTGTCTGCATGTCCTGCTACACTGAAACCACCGCCGACGTCGTTCCTCTCAACCTCCTCTCACATGTCCTACTACACTCGCGCAGTCGTCGTTCCTCTCTGTTTCCTCTCTCATGTCCTGCTACACTGAACCACCGCCGACGTCGTTCCTCTCGGCCTCCTCGCTCGCATCCTACTGCAATGGCGCCGTCATCATCGTCGTTCTTTTCTATCTCCTCCTCTGCGTCCTACTACACTGACATCGTCGTCATCATCATTCTTTTTGGCCTCCTCCTCCACGTCCTACTACACTGACGATGCCATGGCAGGCACACTACATATTTTCACCATCATCCTCTACCTCAACGCAACGCCTTCCTAATCATTACTCCACAGGACTTTCTTTGCAGCGACGCCGCTAGCAAATAGCTCACCGTGCCGCCGATGAGATCGCTCGCCCGTGACTCCGTGCTCGCCGTGTCGGACGCGACGCCGTGACCACCGCCCACCGCTGTCGCAGAGGCACTCTAGTGTAACACTGTGTGTTATGGGTAGTTGTTAAGTCTTAATCATATTCCGTGCAAGCAACCAGACAACGTGCACTCATCTAACCACGTACAATGCGAGCAACCAAACATGATGCATAGAGGCATTGTTACGATGCAGGGAGAGGACATGCAGGCAACCATTCAACATGCAGATGTTGGTATTTTGTCTGCATATACTCAACCAGACTCAACTGGGACAAATATGCAAAAGGGCAAAAAACGATGGAGGTAACCAAACGCGCCCTAAATGTACCTTCACGTACGTCTTGCGCCGTGGGCAATGGAATTGGCGCCAGAGGCAAGGAGTAGCTAGACGGACCGCATGGTCTACCGGCCACTTGCATTGTGCTCTGTGTCCTTCTCGATCTATAATCAGTCGTGATTTTGAGTTTTAGTTTGAGTAGCTAGGTAGTCCAGCAGGTGGGCGACACCAGAGGACAAGGCGATGCATGGTTAGCTTTAGGGGGCACATCGCGCCATCGTCGTCACGCTTTGGCATATTATAGGATCCTGGCATTTCGCTTTTCTATACACACACATATATGGTGTACTAACATTATTAACAATTGGCAGGAAAATGCAATTTTAGATAGCCGTTCATCCAACCACATCATGCATGTGTGCGTTATCGATCCCATCATGCGTGATGGGTGGTTCGATCCCTACTGAAACTATATGCGTGGGATAGATGATCGGAGTTGGAGGTATTCCGGTTCTGGAATGTACGTCGACCACCTGAATTTGCACACAGTGAAAGAACGGGGTGTTAATTTGGACGATGGACGATGTTTGATTATGTGGAAATACAATATTTGTGGTTCTTATTTAAATTTTGCTGGAAACATTGCCCCATTATTAGTATCCTCACAAATATCTAAATATCTGTAAGCTTGGCTACAAAACAATTTACAACATTCAGACCTCCTAGTGCCCTCCTCTCCTAGCGTCGTAGGCCACTCCGGCCGCGGCGGCCACCCTCCCCGCCGGCCGCCACTCCGGCGTCGGCGGCCACCCACTCATCCATAAACTCTCCACCAACCCAACCATGGCACTTGCAGATCTCAACTTCGACGTCGGGCAAGATTTCGCTGCGGAAGTATGGAGGAAATGGGGTGTCCCAATCAACTATGAGGAAGGCAAGGACATGGAGGAATTCCTCCTTGTGGCTGAATTCACAAGATCAAGGATTAGGCTTACGGAAGAATCTGTAAGCACTATTCTCCTCTCATGTTTTGGTGGTCGTGCATCTCTTTACAAAGTCAAATTGCTCCAAAACTGGTCCTTCAAGTTCTCTGTTTCATCCAAAGATGTGGGCTTCTCAATCATCAAGAAAGATAACATTACCCTCCCACTCCTCAATGTCAATTTCTTGCTTTGGGGAAATGGGGGACCCAACTCTAGCTGGGAACTTGATCAGTATCTCCAAGAAAAAGAGGACGCTTGGACTCACATTTTCAAAGATCATCCCAGAAAATCTTACCTTCAAGCACTTAGATCACCAGCATCATTTCATGATCAAGCTAGATCCAATCTTAGATCTACCCGATCAACAGGGACCAATTCAAACCACACGCAATCACAGGGAAACATTACTCATCAGGGCATTAATGCCTTTGATCACTCTAATCACTCCTACCAGGCGGATCTTCGCATTTTCAAAAAGGCCCAACAGAGGCTTTCTGTGTGCGATGCCTTATGACGGGCCATACTCGGCCCAATTGTCACAACAGAATCAAATGCAGGGCCTGCAAGAGATGGGGACATATCGTGAGGGATAGCTACACACTCAACAGGCCCACGCCTCACACTGTGAGGAGCCCAAGCCCAGCACCGGCGATCGCAATTCCGAGGCAGGTCACCACTATTCCCGGACAGAGACTAATCGAGCGTCTAGTCAGCAGGCCAACCACAGCAACCCAGTTAATGCTCCTCCTCTGTCTCTCCGGGGAGGCAGCCTCAATGTTTGCACTTCCCAAAACTCCATTGTTCATCGGTTGCGCTAGGCCACAATCCCACCAAACCCTCCCCGATGGCAATCGACTGCCGCTCCATTAGCCACAACCCTCAATCATGCGACCATGGCTTCATTCCCTTTCAATCCCGCTCCATTCCTTCCACCAAATCACCAGAGCATCAAAGTCGCCGGCTGCCCTGCTAGGGTCTGAGTCATCACTGGCGCCGCGCCGGCCACACATGAAGAATGGGCGATTGCGTCCATTGTGTCGATGCCTGATCTTCCGGTGGCATTCGACACCATCAGAGAGGTACTTGCTGATTTCTTCATTGATAGGCAATTGGGGTTTTCAGAGATAGAGCCATGCCCATTTGGTCAGGCTTATGTCAAGCTACACAGCGTGTTCGATAGAGATTCTCTGGTTACCAGTAGCCCGCACATGTTTACAGATGTCCATGTCATATTTGAGAAGCACAACAGAGGCTTGAATTGTAGGAGGTTGGTTTTGAACAGAGATGCATGGATTATGTTATGTGGTTATCCATTTGACAGGAGGAACATACAAGAAGTGAGCAATGCTGTTAGTAAATTTGGTAAGTTCTTACAATGGGACAAAATTAGGAGCACTAGAGCTAATCTTATGGTGAAAGTCAGAGTGGAAGAGCTCAGAGACATCCCCACCAGCATTGTATTTGGGGAAGGCTATGATTTTCAGATTGAATCTCTCACTGTCCCGGTTGTGATTCTATAGCAGCAAATTCTAGGTATGGAAGCACCTGATGAGGACCCTATTGACCCAAATGGAAACCCTCATCCTATTCCCCCCAAGCAAACTATCACCCCAACCAACACAACCATTTTCTTGGACCTCTGCAATAGCATGAACATGATGAGCATCATGATCCAGTTGTTGGCCCATAGTTGAATCTTCAGCTAGCACTCCATGTTGGTAATAATGCAGCCCAGAACATGGAGATAGATGATGACATAGAGGAGGAAGAGAACCAAGAAGACATGCCTGGATGGGGGCACTGGGCTATGCCCCAAGAAGTGGATCTGGAAAATGAGGCTGGTGAATTCTTAGCTATGGAGGAAATATTTGAACCACTAGAGGAAGACTTGAATATTAATGATCAGAGCAGTATTACTCTCTCACTGGTGCCATCAGATAACAGTGCTAATTCTGCTGCCTCTGCCAATGGTCCTTTGGCGCCAATTGAACCAGCACTCCCAGATTTAAATATGTTGGCTGCTCCCCATGGGCCGGAGCCTCAGGCCCATATAGCTGATCCTATAGTTTTGCCTATGGACCAGGCCCACTATGATCCAAGTCTGGATGCTATCATGGCACAAGATTCTCACCATGGGGAGGAGAGAATGGTTGAACCTATGCAGTTCGAACTCCTTGCACACCCTGACATTGCTCCTATAGTTCAGTTACCAGCCACTCCAATGTTACCGTCAGTTACTGGAGAATATGCATCTAGCAGCAGGGCTCAAGTAATTATGCCTGACAGTGTGCCACATGCACCTCCTCAATCTGAGAACTATGCAACTGAAGAAACAAAAGACAAAGAGAATGTTGCCACTGGGACTGTACTCACACTAGAAGACAATCTGAATATCACTGCTCTAGTTGTACAACCACCTCAGGATAACCACATGTTACCTGCCCATGATGACAATGCCCAACCTGATGCAACTGATGAAGGTGAGAGAGCTGACTCTGACCTGACTGCTCCACCAGGATTCCCTAATCCTATTTTTGCTAATCAAGCTCATACTTCAGGAATGGAGTGCTTGCAAGTGCAAAACAGGGCTACAGTTCTGACAAACATCACCTCATGTAATCAGTCTCTGGTAGAGCAACATCTAGGGGTGGAAGGGGCAAGAGTTTGGAGGGAGCAATTTGCTCCCAAGGAGAATAGCAAAGACATCATTCAGGTACCAGTCGAATGGCTCAACTTCCTATCTGTTACATTTCTATCACCAGATAAATTTGATTGGGTCAAAAAGTTCATTACATCATCTGTTTGGGAAATCATCACCCATGGAGCAGCATCTACTGTCACTCTCCCATTTGTTGTGCCTGAGACCTGCCCTAATGAGACATCACTTGCATGTTCTCTGTCACTTGGATTTCAGGTGACACATGATCAGGAGAACTCCTATCCCACAGGCAATACTTCCACTGAAGTTATATCTGCATCATCCACATCTGCCCTCCACCACAACAATAAAAGAAAAGAGAAAGTACCCCTGGTTGAAACTGAGGTAAGGATGAGCTGTAGACTCCAAAAACTATCTAAAGGTTTTAAAAAAGCAGTCTGTAGAGACAAAGAATGTCTGGCATGTCATGCTATCCCACCTCATATCCCTGTCAAAATCATTAAAAGTTTGAACACATCTTTCTGCAAGGTATCTGAGAAGGACACATCTGAAGCAGTGATCAGCAAGAAGGCCAAGAAAGCTAAAGGAGGAAATCCAGGGGTCGAAGCAAGTAAAGGAAGCAAGGAACTGAACAAGAAGTGGATTTAATCCACCAATCAGCATTACCAGTAGTAGTCAGTCCTTTTGCCATGGGCATTTTGAAACTGTTCTGCTTTGAAAACTTGTCATGTGACCTAATTGAGACTCTATCCTGTAATGATCTTAGTGGGATAGTGTTGACTTTTGCTGCTATGCCTAGTTCCTACTCTAATAGCTCTAAGTTCTGTTGCATCATCTTTATGTCATGCAGTATTTTTATCTTAGCTAGTCACAGTATCCAATCACATCATGAACCGGAATTGGAATGTGCTTAACTGGAGCATTAGAGGGATCAATGACCCTAAGAAATGGTCTGCCATCGCTAATAAGATTGATGAATCACAATGCTCCATCCTCTGCCTGCAAGAAACTAAGAAAGAAAGTTTTGATAGCTCATTTATCAAAAACTTCTGCCCCAAAAGAATCTCAAAGTTTGCTTATCTCCCATCTATTGGAGCTGCAGGTGGCCTCCTAATTGCTTGGAATGAGCATGTATTTTCTAGTCAGATTTATCATGTGAATGAATTCTCTCTATCTATTTAATTCACCTCCACCCACAATGGGGATACATGGATCTTAACAAATGTTTGTGGTCCTTGTCAACAAAATGAAAGAATTCTCTTCCTCAATTGGTTCCAGAACTTCCAAATGCCAGATGATGTTAATTGGCTAGTTGTGGGTGATTTCAACTATATTAGATACCCCCACAATAGAAGCAGAGAAGGAGGTAACATTAATGATATGCTTCTATTCAATGAAGCCATAAACAAACAGGCCCTGGTTGAGATACCTCTCAAAGGTAGAAGATTTACCTGGAGTAATATGCAGGATGCACCATTGCTAGAAAAGCTAGATTGGTGTTTCACATCAGAAGCTTGGACACTTAAATATCCTGCAACTTTTGCTTATCCCCTTGCTAAAACCACATCTGATCATGTGCCTATCGAAATTCAGATAGGCTCTTCCATCCCCAAAACCAACATTTTCAGATTTGAAAATTTCTGGCTTGAACACCCTCAATTCAAAGATGTGGTTAGCTCCATTTGGTCACAACCATTAGCAGAAACAGACAGTGCAAAAGTGATTGCAGCCAAATTCAAGAGACTGAGAAAAAGGTTTAAAAGTGTGGGCAAAAGAGCTTTCTGATCTGAAGAACATTATTGAAAACACCAACTTCATGATCTTATGTTTTGACACTATAGAGGAATTCAAAGCATTATCAACAGAAGAAAACAATGGCGGGGACATCCTTAAGATGCATCTTGAAATAACTCTGGACCACCAAAGACAATATTGGAAACATAGAGCAACAATCAGGAAAATCAAAGTGGGTGAAGCTAATACCAAGTACTTTCAAGCCAAAGCTACTATTAAATTCGGAAATAATTGTATTGCAATGTTGAAAGATGAACAAGGACATGAACATCAGGATCATCAGGCTAAAGCTGCTATACTATATAGAGCTTTCAAGGCAAGAATGGGGACAAGTGTACCAACCTCAAATCCACTTCTTCTGCACCAACTGCTCCACCCAAATGATGATCTTTCTGAATTAGAAGCACCATTTACTAAGGAAGAGATTGATTATGTCATCAAGCATATGCCTGCAGATAAATCTCTTGGACCAGATGGTTTCAATGCTGCGTTTCTGAAAAATTGCTGGGATATCATTGCTCCTGATTTTTATAAGCTGATTGCAGACTTCTACTCAGGTCATGTTAAAATTTAGAGTATCAACTACTCCTACATTACCCTCATCCCAAAGAAGGACCATGCAGCTACCCCAGCATATTTCAGACCTATTTCATTGCTGAATTGTACACTCAAAATCATAACCAAACTGTTGGCCAACAGACTGTTGGGGAACGTAGTAATTTCAAAAAAAAAATTCCTACGCACACGCAAGATCATGGTGATGCATAGCAACGAGAGGGGAGAGTGTTGTCCACATACCCTCGTAGACCGATAGCGGAAGCGTTATCACAACGCGGTTGATGTAGTCGTACGTCTTCACGGTCCGACCGATCAAGTACCGAACGTACGACACCTCCGAGTTCTACACACGTTCAGCTCGATGATGTCCCTCGAACTCCGATCCAGCCGAGTGTTGAGGGAGAGTTTCGTCAGCACGACGGCGTGGTGACGATGATGATGTTCCACCGACGCAGGGCTTCGCCTAAGCTCCGCAACGGTATTATCGAGGTGTAATATGGTGGAGGGGGGCACCGCACACGGCTAAGAGATCTCAAGGATCAATTGTTGTGTCTCTGGGGTGCCCCCCTGCCCCCGTATATAAAGGAGCAAGGGAGGAGGAGGCCGGCCCTAGGAGGGGGCGCACCAAGTGTGGAGTCCTACTAGGACTCCCTAGTCCTAGTAGGATTCCACCTCCCATATGGAATAGGAAAAGAGAAAGGGAAAAAGAGAAGGAAGGAAGGGGGCGCCCCCCTTCCCTAGTCCAATTCGGACCAGACCAAGGGGAGGGGTGCGGCCACCCTTGAGGCCCTTTTTCTTCTTTCCCGTATGGCCCAATAAGGCCCAATACGTATTCCCGTAACTCTCCGGTACTCCGAAAAATACCCGAATCACTCGGAACCTTTCCGAAGTCCGAATATAGTCGTCCAATATATCGATCTTTACGTCTCGGCCATTTCGAGACTCCTCGTCATGTCCCCGATCTCATCCGGGACTCCAAACTCCTTCGGTACATCAACATACATAAACTCATAATAAAACTGTCATCGTAACTTTAAGCGTGCGGACCCTACGGGTTCGAGAACTATGTAGACATGACCGAGACACGTCTCCGGTCAATAACCAATAGCGGGACCTGGATGCCCATATTGGCTCCCACATATTCTACGAAGATCTTTATCGGTCAGACCGCATAACAACATACGTTGTTCCCTTTGTCATCAGTATGTTACTTGCCCGAGATTCGATCGTCGGTATCTCAATACCTAGTTCAATCTCGTTACCGGCAAGTCTCTTTACTCGTTCCGTAATACATCATCCCGCAACTAGCTCATTAGTTGCAATGCTTGCAAGGCTTATAGTGATGTGCATTACCGAGTGGGCCCAGAGATACCTCTCCGACAATCGGAGTGACAAATCCTAATCTCGAAATACGCCAACCCAACAAGTACCATTGGAGACACCTGTAGAACACCTTTATAATCACCCATTTACGTTGTGACGTTTGGTAGCACACAAAGTGTTCCTCCGGTAAACGGGAGTTGCATAATCTCATAGTCATAGGAACATGTATAAGTCATGAAGAAAGCAATAGCAACATACTAAACGATCGAGTGCTAAGCTAACGGAATGGGTCAAGTCAATCACGTCATTCTCCTAATGAGGTGATCTCGTTAATCAAATGACAACTTATGTCTATGGCTAGGAAACATAACCATCTTTGATTAACGAGCTAGTCAAGTAGAGGCATACTAGTGACACTCTGTTTGTCTATGTATTCACACATGTATCAAGTTTCCGGTTAATACAATTCTAGCATGAATAATAAACATTTATCATGATATAAGGAAATAAATAATAACTTTATTATTGCCTCTAGGGCATATTTCCTTCAGTCTCCCACTTGCACTAGAGTCAATAATCTAGTTCACATCGCCATGTGATTTAACAGCAATAGTTCACATCACCATGTGATTAACACCCATAGTTCACATCTCTATGTGACCAACACTCAAAGGGTTTACTAGAGTCAATAATCTAGTTCACATCGCTATGTGATTAACACCCAAAGAGTACTAAGGTGTGATCATGTTTTGATTGTGAGATAATTTTAGTCAACGGGTCTGTCACATTCAGATCCGTAAGTATTTTGCAAATTTCTATGTCTACAATGCTCTGCACGGAGCTACTCTAGCTAATTGCTCCCACTTTCAATATATATCTAGACCGAGACTTAGAGTCATCTAGATTTAGTGTCAAAACTTGCATCGACGTAACCCTTTACGACGAACCTTTTGTCACTTCCATAATCGAGAAACATTTCCTTATTCCACTAAGGATAATTTTGACCGATGTCCAGTGATCTACTCCTAGATCACTATTGTACTCCCTTGCCAAAATCAGTGTAGGGTATACAATAGATCTGGTACACAGCATGGCATACTTTCTAGAACCTATGGCCAAGGCATAGGGAATGACTTTCATTCTCTTTCTATCTTTTGCCGTGGTCGGGCTTTGAGTCTTTACTCAATTTGACACCTTGTAACACAGGCAAGAACTCTTTCTTTGACTGTTCTATTTTGAACTACTTCAAAATCTTGTTAAGGTATGTACTCATTGAAAAACTTATCAAGCGTCTTCATCTATCTCTATAGATCTTGATGCTCAATATGTAAGCAGCTTCACCGAGGTCTTTTTTTGAAAAACTCATTTCAAAACACTACTTTATGCTTTATAGAATAATTCTACATTATTTCCGATCAACAATATGTTATTCACATATACTTATCAGAAATGTTGTAGTGCTCCCACTCACTTTCTTGTAAATACAGGCTTCACCGCAAGTCTGTATAAAACAATATCCTTTGATCAACTTATCAAAGCATATATTCCAACTCCGAGATGCTTGCACCAGTCCATAGATGGATCGCTGGAGCTTGCATATTTTGTTAGCACCTTTAGGATTGACAAAACCTTCTGGTTGCATCATATACAACTCTTCTTTAATAAATCCATTAAGGAATGCAGTTTTGTTTATCCATTTGCCAGATTTCATAAAATGCGGCAATTGCTAACATGATTCGGACAGACTTAAGCATCGCTACGGGTGAGAAGGTCTCATCGTAGTCAATCCCTTGAACTTGTCGAAAACCTTTCGCAACAAGTCGAGCTTTATAGACAGTAACATTACCGTCAGCGTCAGTCTTCTTCTTGAAGATCCATTTATTTTCAATGGCTTGCCGATCATCGGGCAAGTCAACCAAAGTCCACACTTTGTTCTCATACATGGATCTCATCTCAGATTTCATGGCCTCAAGCCATTTTGCGGAATCTGGGCTCACCATCGTTTCTTCATAGTTCGTAGGTTCGTCATGGTCTAGTAACATAACCTCCAGAACAGGATTACCGTACCACTCTGGTGCGGATCTTACTCTGGTTTACCTACGAGGTTTGGTAGTAACTTGATCTGAAGTTACATGATCATCATCATTAACTTCCTCACTAATTGGTGTAGGAGTCACAGGAACAGATTTCTGTGATGAACTACTTTCCAATAAGGGAGCAGGTACAGTTACCTCATCAAGTTCTACTTTCCTCCCACTCACTTCTTTCAAGAGAAAACTCCTTCTCTAGAAAGGATCCATTCTTAGCAACGAATGTCTTGCCTTTGGATCTGTGATAGAAGTTGTACCCGATTGTCTCCTTTGGGTATCCTATGAAGACACATTTCTCCGATTTGGGTTTGAGCTTATCAGGATGAAACTTTTTCATATGAGCATCGTAACCCCAAACTTTAAGAAACGACAACTTTGGTTTCTTGCCAAACCACAGTTCATAAGGCGTCGTCTCAACGGATTTTGATGGTGCCCTATTTAACGTGAATGTAGCTGTCTCTAATGCATAACCCCAAAACGATAGTGGTAAATTGGTAAGAGACATCATAGATTGCACTATATCCAATAAAGTACGGTTATGACGTTCGGACACACCATTATGCTGTGGTGTTCCAGGTGGCATAAATTTGTGAAACTATTCCACATTGTTTTAATTGAAGACCAAACTCATAACTCAAATATTTGTCTCCACGATCAGATCGTAGAAACTTTATTTTCTTGTTACGATGATTTTCTACTTCACTCTGAAATTATATGAACTTTTCAAATGTTTCAGACTTATGTTTCATCAAGTAGATATACCCATATCTGCTCGAATCATATGTGAAGGTGAGAAAATAACGATATCCGCCACGAGCCTCAATATTCATTGGACCACATACATCTGTATGTATGACTTCCAACAAATCTGTTGCTCTCTCCATAGTTCCGGAGAACGGCGTTTTGGTCATCTTGCCCATGAGGCATGGTTCGCAAGCATCAAGTGATTCATAATCAATTGATTCCAAAATCCCATCAGTATGGAGTTTCTTCACGCGCTTTACACCAATATGACCTAAACGGCAGTGCCACAAATAAGTTGCACTATCATTATTAACTTTGCATCTTTTGGCTTCAATATTATGAATATGTGCATCACTACGATCGAGATCCAACAAACCAATTTTGTTGGTGTGTATGACCATAGAAGGTTTTTTATTCATGTAAACAGAACAACAATTGTTCTCTTAACTTAAATGAATAAACTTATTGCAATAAACATGATCAAATCATATTCATGCTCAACACAAACACCAAATAACACTTATTTAGTTTCAACACTAATCCCGAAAGTACAGGGAGTGTGCGATGATGATCATATCAATCTTGGAACTACTTCCAACACACATCGTCACCTCGCCTTTTTACTAGTCTCTGTTTATTCTGCAACTCCCGTTTCGAGTTACTACTCTTAGCAACTGAACCAGTATCAAATACCGAGGGGTTGCTATAAACACTAGTAAAGTACACATCAATAACATGTATATCCAATATACCTTTGTTCACTTTGCCATCCTACTTATCCACCAAATAGTTGGGGTAGTTCCGCTTCCAGTTGACCAGTCCCTTTGCAGTAGAAGCACTTAGTCTCAGGCTTAGGTACAGACTTGGGCTTCTTCACTTGAGTAGCAACTTGCTTGCCGTTCTTTTTGAAGTTCCCCTTCTTCCCTTTGCCCTTTTCTTGAAACTAGTGGTCTCGTCAACCATCAACACTTGAAGTGGTCTCGTCAACCATCAACACTTGATGTTTTTCTTGATTTCTACCTTCGTTAATTTCAGCATCACGAAGAGCTCGGGAATTACTTTCGTCATCCCTTGCATACTATAGTTCATCACGAAGTTCTACTAACTTGGTGATGGTGACTAGAGAATTCTGTCAATCACTATTTTATCTGGAAGATAAACTCCCACTTGATTTCAAGCGATTGTAGTACCCAGACAATCTGAGCACATGCTCACTAGTTGAGCGATTCTCCTCCATATTTTAGCTATAGAACTTGTTGGAGACTTCATATCTCTCAACTCGGGTATTTTCTTGAAATATTAACTTCAACTCCTGGAACATCTCATATGGTCCATGACGTTCAAAACGTCTTTGAAGTCCCGATTCTAAGCCGTTAAGCATGGTGCACTAAACTATCAAGTAGTCATCATATTGAGCTAGCCAAACGTTCATAACGTCTGCATCTGCTCCTGCAATAGGTCTGTCACCTAGCGGTGCATTAAGGACATAATTCTTCTGTGCAGCAATGAGGATAATCCTCAGATCATGGATCCAATCCTCATCTTTGCTACTAACATCTTTCAACATAATTTTCTCTAGGAACATATCAAAATAAACATAGGGAAGCAACAACGCGAGCTATTGATCTACAACATAATTTGCAAAATACTATCAGGACTAAGTTCATGATAAATTTAAGTTCAATTAATCATATTACTTAAGAACTCCCACTTAGATAGAAATCCCTCTAATCATCTAAGTGATTACGTGATCCAAATCAACTAAACCATGTCCGATTAACACGTGAGATGGAGTAGTTTAAATGGTGAACATCACTATGTTGATCATATCTACTATATGATTCACGCTCGACCTTTCGGTCTCTATGTTCCTAGGCCATATCCGTATATGCTAGGCTCGTCAAGTTTAACCTGAGTATTCCGCGTGTGCAACTGTTTTGCATCCGTTGTATTTGAACGTAGAGCCTATCACACCCAATTAACACGTGGTGTCTCAGCACGAAGAACTTTTGCAACGGTGCATACTCAGGTAGAACACTTATACTTTGATAATTTAGTGAAGGATCATCTTATAATGCTACCGTCAAACAAAGCAAGATAAGATGCATAAAGGATTAACATCACATGCAATCAATATAAGTGATATGATATGGCCATCATCATCTTGTGCTTGTGATCTCCATCTCCGAAGCACCGTGCTTGTGATCTCCATCTCCGAAGCACCGTCATGATCACCATCATCACCGGCGCGACACCTTGATCTCCATCATAGCATCGTTGTCGTCTTGCCAACTTATTGCTTTTACGACTATCGCTACCACTTAGTGATAAAGTAAAACTATTACATGGCGATTGCATCTCATACAATAAAGCGACAACCATATGGCTCCTGCCAGTTGCCGATAACTCGGTTACAAAACATGATCATCTCATACAACACATTATATCACATCATGTCTTGACCATATCACATCACAACATGCCCTGCAAAAACAAGTTAGACGTCCTCTACTTTGTTGTTGCAAGTTTTACGTGGCTGCTACGGGCTTAGCAAGAACCGTTCTTACCTACGCATCAAAACCACAACGATAGTTTGTCAAGTTGGTGCTGTTTTAACCTTCGCAAGGACCGGGCGTAGTCACACTCGGTTCAACTAAAGTGAGAGAGACAGACACCCGCCGGTCACCTTTAAGCAACGAGTGCTCCGAACGGTGAAACCGGTCTCGCGTAAGCGTACGCGTAATATCGGTCCGGGCCGCTTCATCTCACAATACCGCTGAACCAAAGTATGACATGCTGGTAAGCAGTATGACTTATATCGCCCACAACTCACTTGTGTTCTACTCGTGCATAGCATCAACGCATAAAACCAGGCTCTGATACCACTGTTGGGGAACGTAGTAATTTCAAAAAAAAATTCCTACGCACACGCAAGATCATGGTGATGCATAGCAAAGAGAGGGGAGAGTGTTGTCCACGTACCCTCGTAGACCGACAGCGGAAGCGTTATCACAACGCGGTTGATGTAGTCGTACGTCTTCACGATCCGACCGATCAAGTACCGAACGTACGGCACCTCCGAGTTCTACACACGTTCAGCTCGATGACGTCCCTCGAACTCCGATCCAGCCGAGTGTTGAGGGAGAGTTTCGTCAGCACGACGGCGTGGTGACGATGATGATGTTCCACCGACGCAGGGCTTCGCCTAAGCTCCGCAACGGTATTATCGAGGTGTAATATGGTGGAGGGGGGCACCACACACGGCTAAGAGATCTCAAGGATCAATTGTTGTGTCTCTGGGGTGCCCCCTGCCCCCGTATATAAAGGAGCAAGGGAGGAGGAGGCTGGCCCTAGGAGGGGGCGCACCAAGTGTGGAGTCCTACTAGGACTCCCTAGTCCTAGTAGGATTCCACCTCCCATATGGAATAGGAAAAGAGGAAGGGAAAAAGAGAAGGAAGGAAGGGGGCGCCCCCCTTCCCTAGTCCAATTCGGACCAGACCAAGGGGAGGGGTGCGGCCACCCTTGAGGCCCTTTTTCTTCTTTCCCGTATGGCCCAATAAGGCCCAATACGTATTCCCGTAACTCTCCGGTACTCCGAAAAATACCCGAATCACTCGGAACCTTTCCGAAGTCCGAATATAGTCGTCCAATATATCGATCTTTACGTCTCGGCCATTTCGAGACTCCTCGTCATGTCCCCGATCTCATCCGGGACTCCGAACTCCTTCGGTATATCAACATACATAAACTCATAATAAAACTGTCATCGTAACTTTAAGCGTGCGGACCCTACGGGTTCGAGAACTATGTAGACATGACCGAGACACGTCTCCGGTCAATAACCAATAGCGGGACCTGGATGCCCATATTGGCTCCCACATATTCTACGAAGATCTTTATCGGTCAGACCGCATAACAACATACGTTGTTTCCTTTGTCATCAGTATGTTACTTGCCTGAGATTCAATCGTCGGTATCTCAATACCTAGTTCAATCTCGTTACCGGCAAGTCTCTTTACTCGTTCCGTAATACATCACCCGCAACTAGCTCATTAGTTGCAATGCTTGCAAGGCTTATAGTGATGTGCATTACCGAGTGGGCCCAGAGATACCTCTCCGACAATCGGAGTGACAAATCCTAATCTCGAAATACGCCAACCCAACAAGTACCATTGGAGACACCTGTAGAACACCTTTATAATCACCCATTTACGTTGTGACGTTTGGTAGCACACAAAGTGTTCCTCCGATAAACGGGAGTTGCATAATCTCATAGTCATAGGAACATGTATAAGTCATGAAGAAAGCAATAGCAACATACTAAACAATCGAGTGCTAAGCTAACGGAATGGGTCAAGTCAATCACGTCATTCTCCTAATGAGGTGATCTCGTTAATCAAATGACAACTTATGTCTATAGCTAGGAAACATAACCATCTTTGATTAACGAGCTAGTCAAGTAGAGGCATACTAGTGACACTCTGTTTGTCTATGTATTCACACATGTATCAAGTTTCCGGTTAATACAATTCTAGCATGAATAATAAACATTTATCATGATATAAGGAAATAAATAATAACTTTATTATTGTCTCTAGGGCATATTTCCTTCACAGACTCCAGAAGCTTATTCTAAGCATGGTTCACAAAAATCAATATGGTTTTCTGAAAGTGCGTTATATCGACTAGAGGGGGGTGAATAGGCGATTTTTATGAATTCTTCACTGAGGAATTTGCGGGTGAGGAAATTACTTAGCGAAGAACTACTTGCAGCGGAATAAGTACTCAAAAGTAAACAGAACAGAACACAAGCATAGTCATAATGATGAAATGAAGACAAGCACAGAGTACAGAAACATAAACACAGGATAACACAGGATGAAGACAAACAGACTGAAGAAATTGAATTGAGGAAATTGAGAAAGTCTTCAGTCAAAGTCTTCAAACAGATATGAACAAGCACACAACAACTATGATGAGGAAATGAAAGAGTTGAGGAAATAGAACCAGTTAGCTTGGTGAAGACAATGATTTGGTAGACCAGTTCCAACTGCTGTCTCAGTTGTACATCTGGTTGGAGCGGCTAGGTATTTAAACCTGAGGACACATAGTCCTCACCGTATTCTCCTTGATCTAAGGTCACACAGACCTCGCCCAATCACTCGTGGTAAGTCTTCAGGTGACTTCCGAACCTTCACAAACTCGGTCACTCGACGATCCACAATTTCCTCTTGGATGCTCTAGACCATGACGCCTAACCGTCTGGAAGAAGCACGGTCTTCAAAGGTAACAAGCGTCGAATCTATGCAAGATCAATCTCTTCAGTGATGCTCAATCACTTTGGGTTTGTAGGTGTTTGGGTTTGGGTTTTTCCTCACTTGATGATTTTCGCTCAAAGTACTTGGAGGATGGGATGCTCTCAAATGACAAGTGTCAGTTTCTCTCGGAGCAGCCAACCAGCTAGTGGTTGTAGGGGGCGGCTATTTATAGCCTAGGGAGCAGCCCGACATGATAAGACATGAATGCCCTTCAATGATATGACCGTTAGGTAGGTAGATATTTTGGGACAGCTGGCGCGTAGCACAGCAACGGTCGGATATTTGAGGCTCAAATTCCTCAGGGATATCATGTTCCTCACTGTGTAGGCAATCCGCACTGGCGAATTCCTAACTCCTCAGTCAGAACAAATTCCTCACAGACCAGAAGAACTTCGTCTCTGTCACTGAAGAATATGACTGAACTGTATGAGATTTCCAATGGCTTCACTCGAAGGGATTGGTAGGTGTAGGATTTTGAGTTGAGCATCACTTGGAAATTTTTCCTTAGTATTTCCTCGACCCCCTTTAACAGTACGGTGTTTCCTATGACTCAAGAAAGAGAAAATGAAACTACGAAAACAAAAGTCTTCACGCTTCATGTTCCTCGAATGAATACTAAGTCTTCAGGGTTACACCAATTTCTTCACTTTCAAAGTCTTCAGAAAGTCCTCAGAAAACCAAAATCTTCAGTCGAAGATATTCATTTTTAGGGGTCGACTTTCTCTGTAAATATCAAACTCCTCATAGACTTATAGACCTGTGTACACTCATAAACACATTAGTCCCTTAACCTATAAGTCTTCAATACACCAAAATCACTAAGGGGCACTGGATGCACTTACAATCTCCCCCTTTTGGTGATTGATGACAATATAGGTTAAGTTTTCAACAGGGATAAACATAAGAAGTGTAAATACGGATATTGAGGAATTTGATTGCAAGATATAGAAGAACTCCCCCTGAAGATGTGCATAGTGAGGATTTTGCTTTTGAAGCAATGCACACTTGAAGAGTAGAATCATGGAAGTCTCCCCCTATATCTTGTAATTCATACACGCATTTAACATAGGATATGAAGAATTTGAAATGCATGATGAAATATGGTGACTGATGTAATTCAGCATGCGTGCATTAACATTAATGAGGAATAAGCATGCAGAGAAAATCTCAGCAAAAGTATCAGGCCACCATAGAGTTTAAGTTTACAACTCGATCCAGCAAAGTCATCAGAAGAATGAGAGTTGTAACTTAGCAAAAAAACGCCCGTATAGGTAGACCCGCTTGAAGACTAACTCAAATTTCTCCCCCTTTGTCATCGAATGACCAAAAGGATCGAAAATGAGGACTAACGCCCCTGAAGAATATCATGTTGATGGAGGAGCGCCAGCGTTGTTGGGGTCGTTTGTTGTTGTAGGGCCTGCCGCAGTGTCGTCCAAGTCTTCATGCTCGTCGGTTTCGCGTGATGAAGAATATGAGCTGGCCACCAAGGAAGGAACCTTGACCTTCTTGTATTTCTTCGGTGGAGGTGCAGACCAGTCAAAGTCCTCCTTGAGACCCATTTGCTTCAGATCTTCTTCACCATACAGATTTGACAGAATAGCCCAGGTGCGACCGAAGACTTCATGGAGGTAGTAATGGTTTTTCTTCACTGCATTATGTGTAGCAGTCATGTTGTGAAGAATAGAACCAAACTGACGCTTAACCCATTTATGGTTTCGATCCACCTTCTGGTGAAGACTAAGCAGAAGCTCACGGTCAGTCATCACTCGAGGAGCAGTGGCTTGAGGATTTGGCTTGGATGCATTAGCAGCAGAATCATGAGTGGCAGAGTCATCATTGGTGGAATAAGATGCAGCTTTGCGAAACTGACCATCCAATGGATGAATGCCTTCATCAATGACAGCAGGTGCCTTGCCCTTTTCATCAGCTGAGGAATATGTCCGCTTGAGGACTTCGATTGGGGGCAAGTAGCTGAGGTGATTCTGAAAATCAGCTTTGTAGTTGAGTGAAGACCTTGTTCTGAGGAATCTCATAATCCAAGGAGCATAAGGCTTCAGCTCAAATAGAGAGAGTGCAACATTTGCCTGAGTCCTCATGAAGAAATCGTGATAGTTGACAGGAATGCCATGTATGACGTTGAATAGCAGATTCTTCATGATGCCAACAATTTCCTCATCAGACGAGTCGTGGCCTTTGATTGGACTCATAGTCTTCGTCAGAATGCGATAGACTGTTCTTGGCACATAGAGCAATTCCTTCACGAGGAATTTGGTCCTTGGGGCTTGACCAGGCTTCAGAGGCTTCATAAGAACTTGCATATAGTGAGAAGTGAGCTCAGGCTCTTGGTAGAGGCAATGAGCTCCTTCAAGGGGAGGACTGATTGGCAGGGCATGAAGTAATTCAGAGGCTGGTGCTTTGAAATGAGTGTTTTCGGTCATCCAGTCCAAAACCCAGGTGTTGATGTCATCAGCATTGCCTGTGATGTGCAGGGTTGCATAGAACTGGAGAATAAGTTCTTCATTCCAATCAACAATGTCTGTGCAAAAGTTGAGAAGGCCTGCGTCATGAAGCACACTGAGGACAGGGGTGAAGCAAGGCAGTGATTCCATGTCCACGTGAGGAATATGCTCGTGGTCGAAGAATTTATCCTTGTTGAATAGTAGTGAAGAATAGAAATTGGCCTGGCTAGCAGTCCGGAAGCGCTTCCTTCTAAGACGAGGAGAGTCATAGGGATTATAGTCAGTGAAGAACATGTGTTCGCCGAGGAAGTCATCAGCCTTGAATTTCTGCTTCTTCGAGAATGGATCCTTTGGCTTGGGCTGAGGAGTGTCAGTCAATTGCATCACCACTTCAGGAATCGCAATCTCAGGTTCCACAGGCTGAGGAATTTCAGCTTCTTCTTCAGTGGCAGCCTGGGTCTTCAGTTCTTCATTTACATTTTCTTCGGCACTAGTGGCTGGAATCTCTTCATGGATAGATGGAGTGGCATGAGGTTCTTCAGATCCCATTTGAACTTCAGTGTTGACAGGGGACTGAGGAATTTGTTGCAGTGGTGTGAACAAAGGAGAGTTGGGGTGCTGACTTTCCCAAAAGTCATCATTCAGCACTGGTGTTGTACACCCAATGTCCATATCTTCTTCTTCTTCCAATTCTTCAACGCCAACCTCTTCAGCAGTGAACTGAGGCATGGGCGAGGAGACAATTGGTGTTGAAGGGATTGCATCCGCTTCAATTTCTTCATCCAACTGCTCTGATGAAGCAGCAGAAGGAATCTCTTCATCTGATTCACTTGGAATCACATATTCTTCATCAAAAGGAACAAGGTCCTTTGACGGCATGGTTATGATAGGAACAACATCAATTGGGTTGTCGAATGAGCTAGTCAATGGCTTCATCTTCTTCGGAGTTGAAGAATCTAATGAAGTTGATGCCTTCCTTTTCTTCACTGCTGCACGCTCTGCAGCCTTGGTTTTCTTCACATCTGTTGCAGATGGAAGGATCGGAGTTGGTGTAGGCGCAGGAGGAGCAGAGGAATTTGGTTGAATTTCTTCAAGCACAACTGATGCAGTTGCCCTGACTTCTTCATTTTCTTCAGGCGCACCACTAGTGGATGCCCTGGCAATTTCATCAGCGGCTAGAATGCAGTCATCAGCCTTGGTACTTTGAGTTTCTTTAGCAGCCTGAATGTCATCAGTGGTGCTGGCATTTTCTTCAGTCGGCTGAGCAGATGCTTCAGCTTGAGGATTTTCTGGTTGCGTTGGGGCTGCAACATTGGGAGTGAACTTTTCAGTCAATTTCACAAACCTGACTTTGGCTCCAAGCCAGTCAGCTCTGTATACATCAAATTCATCACTGAGTTTCTTGATCTCAGATTGAATATTGACAAGTTCTTCAGTTGTCATTGAGACAACGTGTTTCTTCAGGAAGCGCTCCTTCTTATACTGCGCTTTCTTGATCTGCCTGGCCTTTTCAAACTTCCATTTTTCTTCTTGGATGAAGGTAGTCAGCATATGACTTTGGCCAGGAGTCAGCTTGAAATCAGGCATAGGAGTGTTTGGGTCCTTGTGCCAGAGATCAATGTAATCAAGGATCAACTTAGGATCCAAAAGCAGAGGCACATTTGTGCCTTTGGCTCTAGCGGCCCTGAGCTGCCTGTCTCTGATGATTTCAGCAAGTTCCTCATCATCAGCTTTGTCTTCATCAGACGGCACTTGGAAGGCGGCCTGCTTCTTATGAGGACTTGGGCGAGAGCCTCGTCCAGCAGTGGCCTTTGTCTTCAGTAGAGAGGGTCCAGTTGAAGAATTTGGTGCAGCTGAGGAACTAGCAGAAGCTCCTGAGGCAATAGAGATGCCTGTAGTCCTTTGGCACGTGGTGAGATGCACACGTGCTGAGGATTTGGTCGGAGCGGCTGAGGACTTTGGCGGAGGAGCTGAGGACTTTGGAGGAGCGGGAGCAGCATGAGGAGTTGGCCGTGAGGGCTTTGAAGTTTCTGGCCGTGAGGGCATTGCTAAGGAACTTGGCCGTGAGGGCATTGAAGATGAAGCACTTGGCTTATGAGCAGGCTTCTTTGACATGGCCTTCTTTGGCTTGATAGCAGAGGCCTCAGCAGTGGCAGCAGCAGCAGCAGAGTCTTTGTTAAATTTCCTCACTGCTTCTCTTGCTTGTCTGGCCAATTTGGCCTGGCGCTTGGCCCATTCGTCGGGATAGTCCTCACCGCGCTTGAGGCTAGTGGGATCTGCTTCTTGGCCAGGTGCCAATGGAGGTCTTGGGCATGGAGGATTTAGAGCGAATTTCTTCATATACTTGGGAGTGACATACCTGTACTCCCTCCACTCCCTTGCCCATCTCCTCTCTATCCTTTGGATGCGCACCTTGCGCTGATTTTTGTCCTCCTTGCCAAACTTGGCCTCATCAGGAGTGCAGTAATCCTTGTATATGTCATCAGGGATCTCAAAAGCAGTATTGATTTCAGGCCTCTTTCCTCCTTTCTGTGGCTTCTTACCATCAGCCATTTTCTTCAGCTGAGGAATTTGAACAATAGAATTTTCTGAAGAGGTGTGCAACTTTTCTTTGAGGAACGCTGCAAATGAGTTAAGTTGATGAGAACCTAGTGATTCAGCAGCGGACATGTGTACCTGTGAATAGAGTATAGTTGCGAGGAATTTGGAGAGGTCATATGCGTTCCCAGAGGTTTTTCAAAAGAACAAGTTTGAGGAATTTGACCAGATGAGTCTTGAAGAATTTCACTAAGCGTTCTTTGTCTTAGGTTCCAGAGTTGTATAGATCAAAAATCCACACAATTTAGGATTCTTGAAGAAAAAATATTGCTTAGAGAAATGGATCAAGAACAGATGACATGTGAGGTGTTTAGTGTGTGAGGATTTGAAGAAAAACACCTTTGAAGATTTTGTAGAAATCATTCGAATCAAAGAGGGCAGTAAAAGTAACTTTTAGTTACCCTGGACGAAGAACACGACGAACTGGGAAGTGTAGATGTGAAGTTCGTCAGTTCAGATCTTCCATGCCCTAACTTGGCTGAGGAAGACGGATACGGCGGCGGCGGAGTGTAGAAATCTGCAGCCGGCGCGAGTACGACGGCGACGAGGTCGAGGCAGTGAAGCTCTTCCTCACCGGCGACGATGAAGTAGCGGCGGTGCTAGAAGCTCGAGCAGGAGAGAGATTGAGCGGAGTAAAAGTGAAGTGAGGAAGGGGAGGAGTATATATAGCCATGGTGAAAAAACTGTTCGCCCAAAGAAATTGGACGAACGTGCCCCTGACCCTTCTCATTCGCTTGACATGTGTCACCCACGTACTGAGAGGTGGTGATTGTGTGAGATCATGGGTGAATAGATAAGTATTTTCGTGGGATGCGGAACAGTTTGAGCGGCATAGCCGAAAATTTAGATAAGATAAGTTAAAAGTTCCGTTCGCAGATTCTTCAGCTGACAAGGACACAGTGAAGATTTTGAACGAGTTTCAAATAGAACGCACATGAAGAATTTGTGAATAGATTGGGTTGGGTTTAGCATAGGGGGGAAGGGTCCGATCACAGTCACTTAGCAAAAGAAGCAACATGAAGAATTAGCAATAAGTGAATGCTGTAGAGGACATAAACTCAAATATATATATATATATATATATATATATATATATACATATATATATGTATAGCCTATGAAGAAAAACAACGGAAACAGTGAAGACAATGCAAAGTTGAAGAAATTGAACAACTGAGGAATTTCAAAAACTGAGAAAAAAACTCAAATTGAAGATTTTCAACTTTTGGTGGTGGCGTGACCCACCGTATAAGAATGATGATTTCAGACACCGCGTACAATTGTCGTAGGGTTCTGAGAATCAAATTTTTCGTTAATTTCTTCACACTTAGAGTGTTATTCTTCATTGATTGAAGAAAAACGTTTCTTCATGTGTTGCACATCTAAGTCATCAATTTTGCATAAGTGTTAGGATGAGTGTCCTTTTCAAAGAACATTCAAAGATTCTAAAATATTTAGCTCACACCGCAACTTGCTAAATCTCTTCTCATCCAAGGGCTTTGTGAAGATATTGGCTAGCTGTTCTTCAGTCTTCACATGCTCGATAGAAATGTCGCCCTTCAACACATGTTCACGAAGAAAATGATGACGAATCTGAATGTGCTTTGTCTTCGAGTGTTGAACTGGGTTGTGAGCAATCTTGATTCACTCTCATAGTCACACTAGAGATGCACATTCTTCACGTTGACACCATAGTCCTTGAGAGTTTGCTTCATCCACAGCAATTGAGCACAGCAAGAACCAGCAGCAATGTACTCAGCTTCAGCAGTAGACAGTGATACGCAGTTCTGTTTCTTCGAGGACCAACAGACCAAAGATCGTCCGAGGAAATGACATGTGCCAGATGTTGACTTGCGGTCCACACGATCACCAGCATAGTCAGAGTCTGAATATCCAATGAGATCAAAAGCCGAGCCCTTGGGGTACCATAATCCAAGTGTTGGTGTGTGAGCTAGATATCGAAGAATATGCTTCACAGCCTTATGGTGTGATTCTTTCGGTGTAGCTTGAAATCGGGCACACATGCAAACACTAAGCATAATATCTGGCCTAGATGCACATAAGTACAATAAAGAACCAATCATGGAGCGGTATACCTTTTGATCGAAGTCAATACCATTTTCATCAGTGCATAGATGGCCATTTGTGGGCATTGGAATTTTGACCCCTTTGCAATCTTGCATGCCGAATTTCCTCAGTACATCCTTGAGGTATTTCTCCTGAGATATGAATATGCCATTGCGCTGTTGACGAATTTGAAGACCTAAGAAGAATTTCAATTCTCCCATCATAGACATTTGATATTCTTCACTCATCATATAGGCAAATTCATCACTGTAACGTTGGTCAGTACAGCCAAAGATAATATCATCAACATAAATTTGGCACACAAACAATTCACCATCATAAGATTTAGTGAAAAGAGTAGGGTCGAGTGAACCGGGTTTGAAGCCTTTCTTCATGAGGAATTCCTTCAAAGTATCATACCACGCCCGAGGGGCCTGCTTGAGGCCATAGAGGGCCTTATTGAGTCTGAAGACTTTGTCAGGATGCTTTGGATCTTCAAAACCTGGGGGTTGAGCAACATATACTTCTTCCTCAAGCTTACCATTGAGGAATGCACTTTTCACATCCATTTGATATAAAGTGATATCATGATGGTTAGCATAAGCAAGTAATATGCGAATAGCCTCAAGTCTAGCAACAGGTGCAAAAGTTTCATCGAAATCAATTCCTTCAACCTGTGTGTAGCCTTGAGCTACAAGCCGTGCCTTATTCCTCACCACAAGGCCATTTTCATCTTGCTTGTTGCGGTAGATCCACTTTGTGCCAATGATATTGTGCTTGCGAGGATCTGGACGTTTGACCAGTTCCCAGACGTTGTTGAGCTCGAACTGATGTAATTCTTCTTGCATAGCTTGAATCCACTCAGGCTCCAGAAATGCTTCATCTACCTTAGTGGGCTCTGTGATAGAGACAAAAGCAAAGTGCCCACAAAAGTTAGATAAATGTGAAGCTCTTGAGTGTGTGAGAGGACCTGGTGCTTCAATGTCATCGATGATTCTCTCAATTTGCACTTCGTTTGCAACGCGAGGATGAGCTGGTTGTCGTCGAGGAATTTGATCAGCATTTTCTTAGCACATTTCTTCAGCACCATTTTCTTCAGGTGCATTAGCTCGACGTTCTTCACGTTCTGGAATGAATTCTTCAGCAGATTCTTCGGTCGGAATGACATCCTCAGTAGCCTTGAACTTGATAGTTTCCTCAGGTGCTGGTTCATCTATCACAGAAGGTAGGTGCTCTCTTTGCGAGCCATTAGTTTCATCGAACCGCACATCTACAGTTTCAACAACTTTGTGGTGAACGTTGTTGAAGACTCTGTAGGTGTGCGAGTCCTTTCCGTAACCAAGCATAAAACCTTCATGTGCTTTCGGTGCAAATTTAGAGTTGTGATGAGGATCTCTGATCCAACATTTAGCACCGAAGACTTTGAAATAACTCACATTGGGTTTCTTGTCAGTGAGGAGTTCATAGGCAGTCTTCTTGAAGAATTTGTGAAGATATACTCTGTTGATGATGTGGCACGCAGTATAAATTGCCTCAATCCAGAAGTGACGAGGCGTCTTGTACTCATCAAGCATTGTGCGAGCCATCTCAACAAGAGTCTTGTTCTTGCGCTCCACGACGCCATTCTGCTGAGGAGTATAAGGAGCAGATAACTCATGAGTAATACCAAGTTCATCAAGATAGTCATCAAGACCAGAATTCTTGAACTCAGTTCCATTGTCACTCCTGATGTGCTTGATCTTCACACCAAAGTTGGTTGAAGCCCTCGAGGAAAATCGTTTGAAGACTTCCTGCACTTCATGTTTGTAAGTGACAATATGCACCCATGTGTAACGAGAGTAATCATCAACAATAACAAAGCCATATAGAGATGCATCATTTGTAACTGCAGAATAATGGTTAGGACCAAAGAGATCCATGTGAAGCAATTCAAATGGTCGAGTGGTAGTCATGATTGTCTTCGCTGGATGTTTGGCCTTGGTCATCTTTCCAGCTTCACAGGCTCCGCATAAGTGATCCTTGAGGAATTTGACATTCTCAATGCCAATGACATGCTTCTTCTTCGCAAGCGTGTGCAAATTCCTCATGCCTGCATGACCAAGTCGTCGATGCCATAGCCAGCCTTCTGAAGCTTTTGCAAGTAGGCATACGGCTGGTTGTGGTCCTGTAGAGAAATCAACAATATACAAGTCTCCTCTCCTAAAGCCTTCGAAGACTTTGGAATGGTCAGCTTCCATGATCACAACACAACGATACTTGCCAAAGACAACAACCATATCAAGATCACAAAGCATTGAGACAGACATGAGGTTGTATCCTAAGGACTCGACAAGCATGACTTTGTCCATGTGTCGATCCTTTGAGATCGCAACCTTACCTAGACCCAATACCTGACTTTTGCCTTTGTCAGCGAAGATGATATGCTTCAGATGCGATGGAGATAAGGGAGCATCCATCAATAGATTCTTGTCACCAGTCATGTGATTTGTACATCCACTATCGAGGACCCACTCATTGGCTTTGGGTTGATCATCCTGCAGATGAATTAGTGCAGCTTACGAACTCATATACTTCATCAGTGAAGAATATGACATCAATTCATTAGATCAATTTCATCAAGCAATAGAACAGATAAAGCAGTATGAGGACGTGAGAAATGAAAGTTCATTTCTTCATGATTAGCCTGCGTCCTTTCAGGCAATTTCAGGTCTCCAGCAAATTCTTCAGACGTTTAGCACGTCTGGAGACCTGACCCTGCATAAGAGATTAGTTCTTTTTCTTCACCACCCACATCTGAAGGGGTGGCAAAGAGTTCATCACTCTGCGAGCTCCATACGAGAAAGGTGGCATAGAAGCCAATCCATTTCGTTTCACATAAGAGGAGTAGGGTAAGCATATGAATAAGCAGAGAAATTCTTCGAGGATTTATGAACATAATGGTTAGAAGAAGAATGCTCATATTCATAGCCCTTAGCTCTTCCCTGCGAAACAGAGGTGTTAGCACGATGATAATCATATGAGGACTTTGATCCTTTTGAGGAATTTGATCCACGTGAGGAATTTGGTCCGTATGAGGACTTGGATCCATATGAAGAATTTGGTCCATATGAAGAATTTGATCTGGGTTTCCTATTCTTCACGGGTGGTGTCATGATGACATTCACCTGAAGATTTTCAAGGCACCTTTTGGGAACCCAGATTTTCTTCATAGGGGAACCGTTCCTGCAGTCAGTGCCAACATATCTAGCAAATACTTCACCATTCTGATTTTTGAACAGCTTATAGTTGGAGTCAAATGACTCATCATAAGAATGAGGAGATTCACATGTAAAGCCAGATAAATTGGATGGATCAACTGGAGGTCCCTTTGCAGCAACCCATGAGGTTTTGGGGTACTGCTCAGGCTTCCAATATGTACCATCAGCATTGAGTTTCCTCTCAAAGGCAATACCCTCTTTCTTAGGGTTCCTGTTAAGGATCTGCTTTTTAAGCACATCACAAAGAGTCTGATGCCCTTTGAGGCTTTTGTACATGCCTGTCATGTACAATTCCTTCAGCCCTGCATCATCAGTGATACTAGCAATGTCCTCAGATGAGGAATTAGTTATAGCAGAGACAGTTGAAGAATGTGTAGCATTAGAAGCATTTGAACATTCAGGTGAAGAATTAGCAGATTCACGTTCAATGCATTTCAAACATGGAGGAACAAATTCTTCCTGAGAAGCGCTGATTTGTTGAGCAAGTAATGAATCGCGCTCCTTCTGAAGATCTTCATAACTCACTCTTAGCTTTTCAAGATCTTGCTTTCTCTGAAGAAATTCATAAGAAAGCTTCTCATGATCAGATAAGAGAGTGTTATGATGACCTTGAAGGTTGTCAAACCTAGACTGAAGTCTCTGAAGATTTTCAGTCAAGGTTTTAGTGCGATCCATTTCTTCACCCAACATATCATCACTTTTGTCTAGCATGTTTTGAACCTTTTCAAAAGCCTTTTGTTGTTTCACAGCAATCTTAGCAAGTTTAGAGTAGCTGGGCTTGAGGTTTTCATCAGATTCATTCTCACTTGATTCAGAGGAGGTATATTTGAGTACCTTGGCACCCTTTGCCATGAAGCAATAGGTGGGAGCGTAGTCATCATTGCCTTCATCAGCCTTGTTGGTGGAGCCATTTTCTTCAGAGTTGAAGATAGACTTGCTGACGAATGCAGTAGCGAGAGCTAGACTCGCCACACCAGACTCGGACTCCTCAGATGCCTCCTCTTCCTCATGTTCCTCAGATTCAGCCTCAGAGTCCATTTCCTTGCCAATGAATGCCCGAGCCTTCTTGGAGCTGCTCTTCTTGTGAGATGAAGACTTTGAAGATTTTGATGATGAAGACTTTGAAGATTTCTTCTTTCTTCGCATCATCAGAACTGTAATCCTTGTATTTCTTCTTCTTTGATTCCTTTTCCCACTGAGGACAATCTTGAATGTAGTGACCAGGTTTCTTGCATTTGTGGCATAGCCTCTTCTTGTAGTCACTGGATGAGGAATCATTGCTCCTTGAGGATTTTCCAAAGCGACCACGTCTTGAGAACCTTTGGAATTTCTTCACGAGCAGTGCTAGCTCCTGGCTCAGTTCTTCAGGATCACCAAGGCTACTACCAGAATCTTCACCTTCAGATTCAGAGACGACCTTGGCCTTCAGGGCACGTGATCTGCCATAGCTCGAACCATAGAGATCTCTCTTCTCAGCAAGCTGGAACTCATGAGTATTTAGCCTCTCGAGGATATCAGCGGGATCAAGTGACTTGTAATCAGCACGTTCTTGTATCATCAGTGCCAGAGTATCAAATGAGGAATCAAGCGATCTCAGCAATTTCTTCACCACCTCATGGTCGGTGATGTCAGTGGCACCAAGTGCTTGAAGCTCATTTGAGATGTCAGTGAGGCGATCGAAGGTTTGTTGAACATTTTCATTGTCGAGTCTTTTGAAGCGGTTGAAGAGATTGCGAAGAACGTCAACTCGAGAGTCACGCTGTGTTGAGACTCCTTCATTGACTTTGGACAGCCTATCCCAGATAAGCTTGGCAGTTTCCAAAGCACTCACTCTTCCATACTGCCCTTTGCTCAGATGGCCACATATGATGTTCTTTGCTTGGGAGTCGAGTTGCTTGAATCTCTTCACATCAGTAGCATTCAGAGAAGGTGTGACTGAGGGAACACCATTTTCCACAACATACCAGAGATCCTTATCAATTGCCTCAAGATGCATCCGCATCTTATTCTTCCAGTAGGGGTAGTCCGTCCCATCGAAGGTAGGACACCCAGCAGAGACCTTGATCATACCTGCGGTCGACATAACTAAAACTTCAGGCGGTTAAACCAAAATCACACAGAACAAGGGAGTACCTTGCTCTGATACCAATTGAAAGTGCGTTATATCGACTAGAGGGGGGTGAATAGGCGATTTTTATGAATTCTTCACTGAGGAATTTGCGGTTGAGGAAATTCCTTAGCGAAGAACTACTTGCAGCAGAATAAGTACTCAAAAGTAAACATAACAGAACACAAGCATAGTCATCATGATGAAATGAAGACAAGCACAGAGTACAGAAAGCATAAACACAGGATAACACAGGATGAAGACAAACAGACTGAAGTAATTGAACTGAGGAAATTGAGAAAGTCTTTAGTCAAAGTCTTCAAACAGATATGAACAAGCACACAAAAATTGTAATGAGGAAATAGAACCAGTTAGCTTGGTGAAGACAATGATTTGGTAGACCAGTTCCAATTGTTGTCTCAGTTGTACATCTGGTTGGAGCGGCTAGGTATTTAAACCTGAGGACACACAGTCCTCACCGTATTATCCTTGAGCTAAGGTCACACAGACCTCGCCCAATCACTCGTAGTAAGTCTTCAGGTGACTTCCGAACCTTCACAAACTCGGTCACTCGGCGATCCACAATTTCCTCTTGGATGCTCTAGACCATGACGCCTAACCGTCTGGAAGAAGCACAATCTTCAAAGGTAACAAGTGTCGGATCTACGCAAGATCAATCTCTTCAGTGATGCTCAATCACTTTGGGTTTGTAGGTGTTTGGGTTTGGGTTTTTCCTCACTTGATGATTTTCGCTCAAAGTCCTCGGAGGATGGGATGCTCTCAAATGACAAGTGTCAGTTTCTCTCGGAGCAGCCAACCAGCTAGTGGTTGTAGGGGGCGGCTATTTATAGCCTAGGGAGCAGCCCGGCATGATAAGACATAAATGCCCTTCAATGATACGACCGTTAGGTGGGTAGATATTTTGGGACAGCTGGCGCGTAGCACAGCAACGGTCGGATATTTGAGGCTCAAATTCCTCAGGGATATCATGTTCCTCACTGTGTAGGCAATCCGCACTGGCGAATTCCTAACTCCTCAGTCAGAACAAATTCCTCACAGACCAGAAGAACTTCGTCTCTGTCACTGAAGAATATGACTGAACTGTATGAGATTTCCAATGGCTTCACTCGAAGGGATTGGTAGGTGTAGGATTTTGAGTTGAGCATCACTTGGAAATTTTTCCTTAGTATTTCCTCGACCCCCTTTAACAGTACGGTGTTTCCTATGACTCAAGAAAGAGAAAATGAAACTACGAAAACAAAAGTCTTCACGCTTCATGTTCCTCGAATGAATACTAAGTCTTCAGGGTTACACCAATTTCTTCACTTTCAAAGTCTTCAGAAAACCAAAATCTTCAGTCGAAAATATTCATTTTTAGGGGTCGACTTTCTCTGTAAATATCAAACTCCTCATAGAGTTATAGACCTGCGTACACTCACAAAGAACATTAGTCCCTTAAACTATAAGTCTTCAATACACCAAAATCACTAAGGGGCACTAGATGCACTTACATTTTCTTAACCACAGATGTATCCAAGATTGCCTGGCATGGTCATATGAATATATCCACCAATGTCTACAAAGCAGAAAGGAAATCATATTACTCAAGTTGGACTTTGAGAAAGCATTTGACATGTTGAACCATAACACCATCATTGAGATTCTACAAGCTAAAGGTTTTGGTGAGAAATGGATCCACTGGATTAAAATGATATATGGCTCTGGGTTTTCATCTATTCTGCTTAATGGAGTTCCTGGTAAACAATTCATTTGCAACAATGGTGTGAGGCAAGGAGACCCACTGTCCCCTCTGATTTTTGTGATTGCTGCTGATCTGCTACAGTCAATTTTCAATGAAGCCTGCAATGCCTCCTTGATTGAGTCCTCACTCATCCACACTTCTTGTCCAGATTATCCAATTATACAATATGCAGATGATACCCTCTTAGTGGCCAAGGTTGATCACAGACATATCCAGCACATCAAAAATCTCCTCTTGCACTATGCTCAATACACTGGACTCAGGGTGAACTATGCTAAGTCCATAATGATCTCAATCAACACTCCTGCTGATAAAATGAATGCACTATCAAATCTTTTAGGATGCAAGATTGGTACATTGCCACACACCTATCTGGGCCTGCCACTGTGTCTCACAAAACCTAGAGTGGAAGATTTCATTCCCTTGCTGAACAGAATTGAGAATAGATTGCTGAGCTGCTGTACAATGTTATCCTCTGGAGATTAATTGACCCTTATAAAATCCATTTTCACAAGTATGCCTACTTTCTTCATGAGTACACTGATGATACCCAAAACAGTCATCAAGCAAATCAACTCATACCTTATGAACTGTTTTTGGAGAAAGTATGGCTCAATGGACAGGGGTATTGTGCTTATTTCATGGGACAAAGTCAGCAGACCAAAGAACCATGGTGGCATTGGGTTCTTAAACCTTCACATGCACAACAAGGCCCTTCTCCTAAAGTTCCTGCATAAGTTCTTCAACAAGACTGATACACCATGGGTGAATATCATTTGGGAGAGACACTATCAGAACAGATTGCCAGTGAACAAAAGGTGGGATCTTTCTGGTGGAGAGATGTTCTGAAGCTTCTCCCTGTATTCAAGCAACATGCCATATGTAAAGCAAGCATTTGTGATTCGGTGCACTTCTGGTATGGCAAGTGGCAAGTGTTACCACTACACACCAAATTCCCTGAATTACACTCATTTGCAATCAATCAGGCAATCTCTTTGAATACAGTGTTGGAGCACAATGACATCAGTCAACTATTCCACAGGCCACTATCTCAGCTAGCATTTGAACAATTCAACTCCTTGCAAATTATACTGAATGGACAAGCATCATCTACAAACCAAGACAGATGGTCATACACATGGACAGCACCTAACTACTCATCCATGAAAATGTACAAAGCTATCAAGGGGGAGAACACAGCTCATGACATATTCAGATATCTTTGGAAAAAAGCTTGCAGACTCAGACATAAGATCTTCTTCTGGCTATTACTTTGTGATAGCCTCAGCACCAAGAACTTAATTCATAGGAGGAACATGTATTTGGAAGATTACAATTGTGCCCTATGTTCTGATGCCACCGAAGAAACAGTTGTCCATCTTTTCTGGGATTGCCAGTTCGCTAGGAGATGTGGCACTCCATAGTTCCAAACAAGTTAAGAGGCATCTCTGTTTATGATGAAATTCATCTTTCCATGAACCACCTCACATCAGACATTGCCATGGATATCATTATCATGGGTTGCTGGGGCATCTGAATGAGCAGAAACGATAAAATCTTTAGAAGGGTTGCACCTTCTGTGGACACTTGGAAACACTACCTGAAAAAAGGACTTCAAGTTACAGAGCTCAGAGCCAATACATCTAAGGCAGAGAAGATCAGAATTTCGAGAGAACAGAACACTTAATTTAATCATGATGTTCCCTAGAGCTGGCATTGGCTGATTTTCACTTTTTTGTTGCATATGTAAATGTACTTTTTTAATTAATGAAAATATACCGTAGAACAATTGTTCTACGGTTTTGGCTCAAAAAAATATCTAAATATCTCTAGTCTATACTCCTATATAGTGTATGAATATCAACTCATATGAACCGTTGGATCTTTCTTATCCAATGGCTCAGATTTAATGTCATTAGCTAGAAGACAATGTGGCTGCAGCTACACCATTGGATAGACTAATCCAACGGTTCATATTGCAGGGATTCGCGGTGACCCCGCCAATGTGGCAGCATGCCTCTGAGCAGGCTTGTACGCACGACGTGATTCTTCCATCTCTGTGTAGAAAGTTCTCGCATGCTCACGTAATTAGTGATTAGTACGACTAGCAACAGGAGAGAGAAAGAGATGGAGGGAGCTCTGGCATGCTCACGTGAGGATTACTACTACTAGGCTACTAGCATAGAAATTTCTAGCATGTTCACGGTAGGAGATACGTATCAGATAGAAGAAATGACATGAAGGCATGCAGCGGTACAGCCTTTGAAAAGACTTTTTTTTTTACCAAATTAGAAAACCATATGCAAAATAGAAGTACTCCCTCCAATCTTTTTACTCCACATAAGATTTATCTGAAGTCAAATTTCATAAAATTGAAATTTGACCATATTTATATTAAAAAAATATCAACATCTATAATATAAAGTTATCGAAATTAAATCCATGATACGATATTGACTTTATATTGTGAATGTTGATATTTTTCTATAAAGTTGGTCAAACTTTATAAAGTTTGACCTCAGACAAATCGTATATGCAGTGTAAAAGGGATCTGGTTGAGTATGAATGTGATATATGGTGTAACTAAATATCTTTTTTTAGAGAACTAAATATCTTCTACCTTTACTTATAGATTGTTCTACAAATGTTGTGGCATGGTTTTTCCTTTGTTCTATCAACAATTTTTTAGTAACAAAATTAATCAAACATATGTTGTCGTTCAAATAACCAACTATTTTATAGTGATAAATAAGAAACTTAATCTCTCTACAAAGCTCATCTAGAACTTATTAAATTTTATCAAGATTTTTTTCCTTGGTACTTTAAAATGTGCAAAGCCAATAATGCACTGCTATAATTTTTTAGAAGTTTTTTATAGTTGATCATTAATTAAATAATAATTTCCGTGAAAACGCTCATCATAGCTTTAATGATGATAGCTACATTACACACACCCATGTGTGTATGCCTATCTCTAGAAACTGTATGAGATTAGCGGACTTATTTATCGTCCAATTTATGTCCATGTGTGTGTATGGATCTTAGTTGAAGAAAATAAGTTAATAAATACAAAACAAAATTGACATAGGTCCGTGCATAGCACGTGCCATTTACTAGTATCATTAGTAGCACATGAGAATACAGTTGCGAGTACATGATTAAATCAGCTGTTCAGTACTAGAGGACGTACTTCCTTCATTTACTTATACAAGGTCACTGTAAAATATATATTTTATATCTATACAAGGTATCGAGGCAAGTTTTATCATTAGTAGCACATGAGAATACAGTTGTGAGTACATGATTAAATCAGTTGTTCAGTATTAGAGGACGTATTTCCTTCATTTACTTATACAAGGCCACTATGAAATATATATTTTACATCTATATAAGGTATCAAGGCAAATTTTCTCATACTAGCAACTTCTTTAATACTTGCATGCAGCTACTTTCTCCACTCAGTTTTATTGCATGCACGTGGTGTATTGATGATCCCAGTAAACGAAAAGAAAAGCTGGCTTATAAAACATGTATTAAATTTTATTTTGATACTTGTAATTTGAGTTTGTGACCTTGTATATAAAAATGAAGGGAGTACCAACGCTTCAGGATTACACGCAATACCGGAAACATATCTGATTATCAGAACAAGACATGTGTTAACATTGTGGTCCTCGTAATATTTACTGTTTGTAAATAGTACAATGTATAGGCTCTCAACATTTCATATATCACAGCTTTACAGGTTACATTTCTACCCCTTTCTCAAACAGAATTCTGCTAGCATGCAAAACTTGCAAGCTCGAATTAAACCAAAACGCATTCAATTTTGTAAAAAAATGTTACCAAATTTACATTACGCAAGTCAATAGCAAGATGTGGTCCGGCACTTCAGGATTCGCAGGAGCAGATTCCTCCAGCTATATTTCCTTCTATTGCAAACTTTATGCAGATGCTGCAACTGACCCGAACCATTGCTTGAACATATGCATGAATGGGATGGTTGCAATGAGATAATTTTCACAAACATTCTCAGTATCCTCATTCCACACAGGGAAGATGGTGCCACATCATAAAGAACAAAGGACTTCCACCTGGACTTTTCTTATAGCCAATTGCTTGTGATCGATTGTTATGTGTTAGGGTTTGCCATTTGGGCTCTAAAACAACTGGAAGAAGAGACTTGTAGAACCATCACCAAATGACCGAATGTCAGCAGGCTTTACCAATGCTCTACACAAAGGGCAAGTTCGTTCTCGCTCAAACCTAGAACATAAACAGATAAAAACTATCATTAGTTGAAATTTCCAGATGTGGATAAAGGTAAATTAAGGCATAAACCTATACATTGAAACACGGTACTGAAAAGAAAGAAAAGAAAATCCCATTGCACTCCTAATTATACAAAATCAATAGAACATCTGCACTGCCATGAAAAGGTCTTGCTCATATGAGCTCTAGAACCCCTGGTCGTACTAAGAGTTACAAAGTGGTTCATTATCCTGTAAACCATACCCCTTGCAAGTTCATTCAAGCGCAACGAATATGCAAGAACACATTGCCAAATGTAAACAAGATGCAAGAATCAATTGTACAACAAACTAGATGCATTACGCATTCAACCAACAAAATAAAGCACAATAAAAGAACATATAAGAGGAGAAAGTTACCATTCAGAGACACAGTCCTCGCAGAAAATATGTTTACAGCGAAGGAGAACAGGAACGTGCATCTTTTCCTGGCAGATGGCACACATATCACCGGCAGCGACTGCCTGCAGTGAGTTCCACCAACACACATATACATTAGTGGTCTTTAAATTCTTAGCTCCTAACTGAAATGGCAAAACAGAGAGAACTAATCTTATCCATATTCACTAGATTGTGGACAACTGAGAACTTATATACTGGAGTAGAAGGTAAATAACAAAATAATAATGTGATGTAGTCATCTTTAAATAATATAAGAAGAGCAACACAGAATTAGAAACTTCCTCAGGTGTTAGTATGCAATTAAAAAAAACCAGAGTTAAGTGACAATGAAACTCCTGTTAGCAGTCTTTTTAACTCCACAAAGGAGACAGAAAAAAAAACTAATCACAACAAGCAAGAGTTGGGTTAATTCGATATATGACACTGCCAACTTCGCATATTCGAAAAACGCCATTGCAAAAGACGACTTGTAAGAAGCGCGCCAACATTAGGGAACATCATTACACAGTTGAACACAGGGAGTTATCAACATTATTCTCGGAACGATAGTATCCTCAATGTAATGAGTATTCACAGCATACTGCATTTTTAGTTCAGGCACTTGAGAACAAATGATCTTTTCACCTGTTCTGCTGTCGCATAAGACCCATAGTGCACATCTTTACGTGACAATGCTTTCACTGCAGATAAGAATGATTGAACCTGGAGGACACATGGCCAAAAATGAGAGATGGTAAAAATGTCACATGCACAAGACAAGTTTTTACGGTTTTGACCAACTGCATCAGCATGCAAAATGCAATAAGCAAGAAGCAAAAGTACCTTCTCAACTACTGAAGTCAACTTGAAAGTCAGGTATAGCCCAGTAGTTAAAGATGAGAACAGACTCCCATATTCCTTGTTCAGAAAGAAACGGTACCAAACAGGAGTCGGCAATAAAGCACGATATAGAAGCAGAAGGTACTCCACAAGTGTTAGCATTTGTCCCTAAAATAAGAATAGGAAAATCCTCAGAACCAGGTAAAAGCCCATCAGTACTTAAACAAAGGATCAAAGGAAGTTCCATAGCACCAAAATCACAATGATTGAAAATCCAACATTTGGAAGCATTATCCCATTTATTCGTGAATGAAGCCCCCATAACCAGTTGTTCTAAACATGACAGTTCGGTCCATGTTACTCTTACTCCAGAACAAATAGCGGATGAAGCCAACAGCAGAATAACAAATGATGAATTTTCAACATTATTCAGTAAGCGGCATACCGTTAGAAACTTGTGAGAGATGCTTGCAATTATTCCTAGGTGTGAGAATGTTAAAAACTATCTGGTGCTAAAATTTTCATATTGTGAGAACACATGAAGCATTCAGCAGCTGCGCACACTAATTCAGTAGAGATTTTTGGTACTCCCTCCGGGGGGATTGTAAGTCGGCAGGACCATGGCTCCACGATCAAGATGCGTATTAAATATCCTCCCTAACTGAATCAGAATTTAGCGGTTAATTGCCATCATTATTGCACGCTTGTTGGCCTTCCCATGCAGCGCTATCATCGAGTAGAAACCGAAGCATGCATTGGCTAGACGTTCTACAAGGGCTGGAAAGGAGGGCATACAGGCTAGAAATGAGGGCATGCAGTTTTGGCCCTTACAGTTAATTAGGCACCCGACTTCAATGATTACGAGTATAACGACTATTTAGACTAGTCTAGTAGTCTCAATCTGATTGTCGACTAGCTTCTTCGTATAGACTAGTCTGTTGAGTCGAACAGTGGAGCAACTAGTCATCGACTAGTCCAGACTAATCTGGGTGTTTGAGTCAATCGACTCAATTTGGGAGGGATAAGTGAGAGCTTAGCCCACGGGAGGGAAAAAATTGTAGCCCTAGCTTTCCAGGCTCGCTCCACAACGAGCCACCGCACCTGGGACTAGGCCGCCGCCACCGCTGCCACCCACCACCACCACCAGCAGTGGCCAGGAGCATTACGACGCTCTCCCTCCGCTGGTTCTGCTCCTCCCCTGGATCCACCCCTCTGCTGTTGTGCTCCTCCCCTGGCTGTTCTCCTATGCTGATGTGATCCTCCTCTAAATCAACTCAAATTTTATTGCATATTGTACTGTAATATATACTAGTATATAATACTTCCTCTGTAAATAAATGTAAGACGTTTTAGATCACTAAAATAGTGATCTAAAACGTCTTATATATGTTTACAGAGGGAGTACATAGGTATTAGTTGAGTACTGTAAGTTGAGTACTGCAGTACCATGTCGACTAGTCCAGCAGTAGTCTAGACTAGTCATGATTAGTCTATGAGTCTCAACCTCGGCTCGACTCGTCGACTCGCAACTCTTGCCCGACTTGCACTGCAGGAATATCTGGGATGACCAAACGACTAAAGTACCAGTACAGAGGGTAGTATCTGAGGGAAGACCAGTACTATTATGGACATGGACAAAATTTCTCTTACAACAAAGATTGTGCAGTTTGGGGACAGAAGGGAATTTCATGCCAACGGTATAGCTTCACGCTCCATGGGGTGCAACACTACACACAGGATTTTTTATTTTTATTCTTTTGCAGAAAACTACACACAGGATGTTATAAATATGATGACTAAAAGAGCATCACTAAATAAGAAGTTTAAGAACAGACACACAAGAGATTTATCACCTGCCTACGGTAGTTACGGCCTCTGCTGTTCTTGTAGTACATAAGTAGCATGCACTTGACGGTCATCGCTGCCTGGCGGACCATTGTATCTGCATGTAATTCTTGTTTATGAATGTGGATGCGGCAGAACCAACTATGCTAATAGCTATGAAGAGTTCCTTTTGGCTGAAGAAAAAATATGAGTTGCCAATAAGTGTAGTCGTCTCAAACTCCACACTGAAATTGCTGGACACAATCAAGTTAATGCCGTATTTCTAGCATTCCCAGATTTCTGGTGCAGATAAATACAGAAATAAGTTTTCCAGCATACTTATTTTTCTTTTGTGTATTTTACTGAAACTTTTTACAATTGCTCTGAAGCTGAATATCAATCGAGAGAAGTTGACAAACTCAAAGGAATGAAAGCACAACAAGAGCATTATTTCTGTTGCACCACATAAAGTTCTAACAAGCTAACGGGACAAAACAACAATGCTAACTCCAATTATACATCTCCTATTCTTAATAGTTGCAACCCACTGACTAATTTTGCTAAGCATGCAAGGCTTCCAAATCAACGAACCACACATGTTCGCCATGTCATTAATCTACTGTCCCACTAACTATATTTTTCCATGCATGTAAGCCTTTCACATCAACCAATTATGCATGGCTGCCAAATCATTTGCCTCACATCATAATTAATCTTCTATTTTTAAATAGCTGCAACCCACTACCTATTTTTCCTAGCTATGTAACCATGCCACATAAACAACTAATCATGCAAGCCATAATTACTTCTTTTTTTTGCATTACTCTATGTATGCAATGATGCCATATCATCAATTTGTTCATGTTAGTCGTAAGTTATTTTGTTGCATTAGAGTTCACCCACCTTTCACAGTTTGCTGGACATGGCATTCTTTTAACTCCAATTCATTTTTTCTTCTTTTTATACGTTTGTATTTTTAATTGTCTTTAAGCTTACATTTGCTTTCCATTAGTTTTAGATGTTTCCGTAGCAATTATTTATTTACCTTTTAGCAAGGTTCCCGCAGCAACGCGCGGGGCATCATCTAGTTTATACTATATAGTAGCCAGTCAAAGTTTTTTTTCGAAAAAACGCAAAAGCTTTGCATTTCATTGTATTCAAAAGAGGGAGTTTGGTACAATCCTCCTAGGATGCCAGTCACAAGGCAAGTACATGAACATTAGTGAACATCCCAGGTTCGTGGTAGGATGACGCGGAGGCCTAGGGCCCCGGCTCTGGCCTTGATCGAAGCGATCAGTGAGGTAACCGGAGGGCGAGCCCCCTCGAAGACGCAGCCATTGCGATGCTTACAAATCAGCCATGGCACGAGCAGGGCAGTGGAAGCAAGACCCTTGTGCATAGGCTTGGGCGTGTTCTGTCTTTCCGATTGCCACGACAATCGTGGAGTGTGGCGTCATTGTCGGGCGGCGGACAAGGGAGGCGCAGCCATGAGAGGATCGCGTGCCACACCTGTCTAGTGAAGGGGCATCCCAGGAGAAGGTGATGTAGTGTCTCCGGGGCCTGCTCACAAAGCGGACAACATGGTGGGTGTGGCAGGTTGCGGCGCGCAAGGCGGTCAACAGTCCAACAGCTGTCAAGGTTTGCAAGCTAGTGGAAGAAACGCACCCGTGGCGACGCCCAACACTTCCAAGCTAGCCTCCAAGCCTGGCAATGGATGGAGTCGTGGAAGGTGGAGAGGTATGCGGACTTGGCAGAGTACATTCCATTCGCAGTCCACTTCCAGCATAGGCTGATCAAGGTGCCAAAGGCAGAGGTATTCGACGATCTCCGGGATGCCAATCGTGCCATGGATGTCGGTAGCCCATTGGTTTTCATGTAGGCCGTCGGCGACTGTTCTAGACTTGCGGCGTCGTTTGGGGATGCAAGCGTAGAGGAGAGCCGCGACCTCACTGGCGGCGCGGCCGTTAATCCATCGGTCTTCCCAAAAGAGGGCGCGCAGGCCATTCCCGAACGTCGTTGTTGTGGACGCGAAGAAGAACGCGCGTTCCTCGCGGGAGAACTGCAGGTCAAGGCCGTTCCAGGCCCTCCCGTCGCCGGCGTGGCTGAGCCATAGCCAGCGCATGCGCAGGGCGAGTCCAGTGTACTCGAGGTCATGCACGCCAAGGCCGCCAAGCGGGATTGGCCAACAGACGCGCCACCAGTTAACATGGCAGTTGCCGCCATTGGCCTCAGCGCGGCCTGCCCAGAGGAATTCTCTTGATTTTTTCTAGTAGTTTGAGGGTCTATTTTGGCAGCGAGCACAAGGAACTGGTGGATGGGGATCACGCTCAGGACAGCTTTGACGAAGGCCAGGCGGCCAGCCTTGTTCATGAGCCAAGCCTTCCAGGAGGCAGCTTCTCGGCCACTTTGTCGACGACGGGCTGGAGCTGGGCGGTGGTAGGGCAACGCAGCGTGAGTGGGATGCCCAAATAGGTGATAGGGAAATCAACGATGGGGCACCCCAGGTGCTCGACAACATGGGCAGCATCTTCGATGTCGCATTGGATCAGAGACACGGCACTCTTTCTGGAAGTTCACTTGGAGTCCAGATGCGCGCCCAAAAAGGTGCAGGATTTCCTTCACCGCTGTGATGTCGCCAGGCGAGGGGTGGCAGAGGAGGATTACATCATCTGCGTATAGGAGATGGCTGGTATGGCGCGGCGAGGGTGGAGCTGTTGCATGACGCGAAGCTCGATGGTGCGGTGGAAGAGCCTGCCCAATGTGTCGACAGCCAAGACGAAGAGTTGTGGGGACACGGGGTCGCCTTGACACAGCCCACATTTGTGCCAGATCGCAGGTCCTAGGGCGCCGTTTAGGAGAATCTTGGTGCTGGTCGGCGACAACAGAAGGGCGATCCAGTCGAGGAAGTGGTTGCCGAAGCCGTGGCACCGCAGTACGTCGAACAGGAACGACCACGAGACGGAGTCGAAGGCGCGCGCCAAGTAGAGCTTGAGTAGCACGCGTGGGGCACCAAGTTGGTGCAGGAGTCGAGCGGACTGACGCGCCAAGATGAAATTGTCATGAAGGCTTCGTCCGGGAATAAAGGCATTCTGGACGTTGCTAACGAGGCTATTGAGCTTGGGCGCAAGGTGGAGTGACAGCAGTTTGGCGAGGATCTTGGCGACAAGATGGATGAGACTTGTGGCCCTGTAGTCGCCAAGGCTGCTAGCATCAACGCGCTTAGGGAGAAGCGTGATTAGCGCCTGGTTAAGGCAGCTGAAGCCTCGCCCGCGGAGCGCGTATACTTGCTCAAAGACGTTCAGGAGGTCCTGCTTGATGATGCCAGCTGGAACGGAGGAATTCCGCGGTGAATCAGTCGAGGCCGGGTGCCTTGCGCGACGGCAAGCGCTTGATAGCTTGCCAGATCTCATCCTCGCTGAAGGGCACGTCTAGGTCATCCAGGCATGAGGGATGAGTTGTGACAAGTCGATGGTGTAGTCCCGGGGCACGTCAGTCCCAATCAAGGTGTCAAGTGCTCAAAGGTCGCCGCTGCCATGTCGCAAGGGTCGGTGAGCACGGCGCCATCAACCGTGAGGGAATGGATCCAGTTCTTCTGCTTGCGGTAGGTACACTGACGATGGTAGAATGACGTGTTTGCATCGTCGTCTTTAAGAGACGCGATGCGCGCGCTGACGGGCAATCGTACGCTCAAGGGAGGCAAGGCCCAAGTAGGAGAGCTTTATCTAGCGACGTAACCAGTCTTCATGTGACGATAGCGTCCTATGCTCCTCCGCGGCGTCGAAGCGGAGGAGCAGCTCACGGGAGATCGCGAGTTGGTCGCGCACGTTGCCCACCGAGCGCGCGTTCCAGCTAGTGAGCTTGCGCGCAGTGGCCTGCATGAAGCACCGAAAAGGGTCAGCATCCTCCACCGAGTTCCATGCGCTTGCCACAACCTCTTGGAAACCGGCGAGACGCGTCCAATACTCCTCGAAGTGGAACCGGCCATGCACCGAAGGCATTGGCAAGCAGTCAAGCATGAAGGGTGAGTGGTCCGAGACGACCGTGGCCAAACAGCGTAGGTGGCATTCACCGTGTAGCTCCTCCCAGTATGCGGAGCACATCACCCGATCGAGATGGACCAAGGTAGGCAGGTTCTACTCGTTCAACCAAGTATAGTGCCGGCCGTTAGGTAGACCTCATTGAGCGCGAGGTCGTTGAGCACACACTGAAATCCCCGTCATGCGTCTGTTGAGGTTGTCGTTGTTCTTATCCTCATCACGGTAGATTAGGTTGAAGTCGCCGCAGACGAGCCATGGTCCGGTGCAGGCGACACGCGCGTCACGGATTTCCTGAAGGAACGCGGTCTTGCCATGGTCATCTTGGGGCCCGTAGAAAATGGTGAGCCACCAGGGCACGCTGGAGCCATCGGGAGTCGCCACCCGGACGGAGAGAGTGTTGGTGGTGAACATCGGGTCCGTGATCGACACGTCCGACTCTTCCAAGCCAACAAGATCCCGCCACGGGTGCCGCTCGCAGGGAGGTAGACGTAGTCGTCAAACTCTGACCCCAACGTCTCGAGGACCGTTGACGAGTAGATAAACTCCATCTTTGTTTCCTGGAAGCAAGCGATCGTAGCGCTGGAGGTTACAACAAGTGAGCGGATGGCAGTACGCCTGGCGCGGGCCTTTAGGCCGCGGACGTTCCAGTTAATGATTCGAAGGCCGTGATCCATTGGACAAAGGTCAACGGTTGGGCACGCAGCAAAGCGGCTATGTCGCGATCGGGCTGCCAGTGATCACCGTGGTGATCGGCGCCATGGATGGATCAGATGGTAGCTCGCGGCCAATGAGCATGGCGATGACCACCAAGACGGCATGCGGAGGGGCGTGGCTAAAACCCCATCATGGCTTAGGCGGGGATCACCTGGTCGATGCCGATGATGCCCAAGGCGCAGAAGCTAGACTTGTGCGCGGCGCCCAGCAGTAGGTGGGGCACTAGTCTTTGCTTTTGCGATGGTGGCGGAGCGTCCACGTCGCGGCGAGAAGTTCAGGTGCTGCCAGCGATGTTTGCGTCCTGGATTGGGGAGGGCAGAGCAAGTTTGCTTTGTGGCGGCGGCGAGGAAGTCTCCCAAGGTCCAGGTGCTGACGGGGTTGACGCGCTGGCGAGATCGACACAAGGTGACTGGCGGCAAGGCGAAACGTGCAGCGTTGCCCAGCTGCGGTGCGTGGAATGCTGGGGTTGGAGCAGGCGACGATGGGCCTGCGGAGGCGGGCCCGTCAACGTGGCAGCTTGTGCTCAGCAGAAGGCGCCTAGGTTCCTGGGCCGAGGGGGAAACACGGCCCGTTTCAGGGCATCGTTGGCGGCCGCAGGGGTCGAGTGCGCGGCATTTTGAATTTCCAGCACATTTTCCCATGGCGCACAAGTGGGGCTGGATCGCAGGTCAGCCGGGTCCGCAACAGCAGCAGGGGCTGACGAGGGCAAAGCACTGCTTTGTCCCGACAGCGGATCAGCATCTGGGGCGGTTGGGCGCTCCTCTGGAAGCGAATCTAGGACCTCATTGGTGGACGACAGGTCATCCTGATCCCCAAGCGCGTGGACTGGTCGTTGGTGGCCCTACCCTGGTTGGGTTACCCCCCTACGCCCACGGCGACACGCGAGACTGGCTCTGAGCGGGCCCGGCAGCAGGAGAGTTGCGGTTTGGCACCAATGGGCTAGGGCCAGCTGGCGAGTTGGCAGGCACCAGCGCTTGAGTGGGCGTCTCGGTCGGCCTCGGATCCACCGCGGTTGCAGCTTCTGCGAGCGCGGCCTAAGTCCATGCACGCTTTTTCTTCCCCCTCGCTTTCCTCTTTTGGCTCTGCGACGAGGGAGGCGAGCCCCCTCCTGAGTGGGCCATGCATCCATGCATCTCGCAGACCCCTATACGGGCGGTGGCGCAAGCACAGTCGTGGCGGCGCGGGATGCAAGCCAGCCGCGGTCTGGCGCCACACCGTCGGTGCGCTGGCAAGCGTTGGAGCGCGTCCAGTCGGCCGAATCGACCGCCATGCCGTCCGCGCGTCCGTCGGGTGCGGTGGCCGTGTGGCGGCGCTTCCGACCACGCCATCGCTGATGACCGCGCCAGGGGCCATGGCCCGCGGCGTCATTGTCGTTGCCGTTAGTGTTGCCGCCGCTGTTGGCAGCTCCATCAGCCGTGCGGGGGAGGGGTTCAGACCTAGTGAGCCGGACGGAGATGGGGTAATCGAGGGTGCGGACGACAGGGGGCAGACCAGGGCGGGCAACGGGGACTTGCTCCACAATCTCCAGGATGGCCGCCTGGCGAATGGTGGCCAAGTCTCGCACGCGCCCAGCGAGCCGGAACATGGCGAGGTCAGCGCTTATCCGGATGCAGCCGCTCAATCCAGCAGCCAGCCCCCAGAATGTGCTCGGCGATGGACAGATGCCATGTCTGCGCTGGGATGCCGCGAAGCTCGAGCTGCACAGAATACGCGAAGCTTTCGGCGGTGGCGTGGGCGAGCTTGCACCAGGAGATGGAGCAGGGTGAAGTTGTCGGCATTGATGAGATGGTCGCCGGCCATACTGTCCATAATCTGTCGTGACGAGAAGATGAGGAAATCTTCCGGGGCATGTAGGTGGTGACCCGCGCTGGCGCGGTGGGGGCGGAGGCGGGGTGTTGCGCGGCGGAGTCACGCGCGGGCACTGAAGGGCGGCGGCAGGGTCGAAGGCCTAGGTTGCAAGAGGCAGCGCGCGGCGGTCGCCGGGCAGTCAGAATGGGAATGGGCCGGGTCGGCCCGCCGGGTCGCTGACCCGGCCCAAAAAATCGAGGCCAATGGGCCGTGTGGATCGACCTCGAACCATAGTTGGGTCAGTGGAGCCGGCACCGACTGACCCAATGGGTCAGCAGGGTCGACCCACCTCCGAGGCGTGAATTGGAAGCTAGTTACTCGGGCATGCATGTGTTTTGTTGAGTCGTTAGTTCGTTAGTGCCCGCGGGCGTAGCTAGCTAATTCCTTTGAACCTGTAACGTGCACGCATGTAGGATCTGCTGGCAGGCGTGCGCATGGACATAGCCACGGCCTTGCGTATGCATGCACCCGTAGCTGCAACATACCCCGTATCTGATTATCTTCTTTTTTTTTTGAATCAACATATCTGATTACCTGCGATACTAGATAACAACTAAAATTTGGGCCGACCCGAGATACCCGCCGGGCCAGCAAGGCCACTGGCATTTTAAAAATAGGTCGACCCGTGGCCTCACAAATTGGCCTTGAGACCATGAGGGCCAGGTCCAAGGCCAGGGCCGGGTCGGCCCGTTCCCATCCTGACCGGGCAGCAGCGTTTCGCAGCCGCTGGACTCGTGGCCGGAGATGAGGCAGCGGCGGCGGCGCACGGGGTTGGTGCAGTCCCGCACCCGATGCCGCATATCGAGACATCGAAAACAGAGGCCAGCGACTTCTTTGGGGGAGGGACTGTGACGGCGGCGTGGGGGGGTTGGGGGGGTTGGGGCGGCCGGGCGCCGCTCGTGCTGGCGGCGGTTCCCGCGTCGTGGCTGCTAAAAGCCTTCGGCGTCCAGCACGGGTCCTCCATTGACGTGGTGGACCTCCGAGCGAGGGCCCAGGCGAGCAGGGAGGGAACGCAAGCGGCCGGCGCGGTCGAGCGGTGTCGCACCAGGGCCGCGGGTGCGGGGGCGGGGCTTGGCGCGGCCGTCGTGGGGCTACGCGGGATCGACGGGGTCCTCACGACGTCGCGGAAGGAGCGCGAGCCGGAGGACTCACCCGCATAACCGCGCCAGCGGATGCGGCTGTCGGGCTGGAGTCCCCGAAGTAGGTGCCGGTGGAAGGCATGGCTACAGGGGCGGGCACGGGTGGGGAGGACGACTGCAGGAGAGGAGGGCTACCGGCGAGGGCTCGACGGCGGCGAGGCTGGTGGACGGGCTAGGCTAGGAGCGGGGGAGGGAAGGAGAGCGGAGCGGAGTCATCCCCTCAAAATGCTATTGTTCCTGTTCGTCAGTCTAGCCAGTCGAAGTAACAAGCTGAATAAGTCAATTGGCAGTTCCAAAATGAAATTACCTAGATTAAATAAGAAATATAGAAATGGTTCAAATAGGACAGAAGAGCCAACGACTCAAAGGAAGACAATTCTATGCAGCTTGGACAAGATTCAGCTATTGTACACTAGATAGCATTGTGAATGTGTGAGAACAAATTTTACAAGTGTTTCAGGCAGTAGCAATACCGTTAACCATGATGATAAAAATTGCATGCCAGAATGGTGGTATATCTTTTGGAGGAACCATGAACAGAGGTCTAAGAAGATAGTCGTTCCTGTACCACCAATAGACGCCAAACACATGGACCATGAAGATTATGGTGATTCCAACAAGCATAGCAATTTTTCTCTCACCCTGTAAAAGAGTTAAAATAAGAGTTAGGTATATCAAGATGCTGACACTGGCAAATGTTTTCATGATCTAGCTAATGGGTTTCCAACATGTTTGACCACAAAAGGTATAGCACAATCCGAGCCACATGCTATTTGATGACCTAATGTAATGGCCAAAATATAAATCAACATCAAATGCATTGAAATCTTCATTTCTTATAAAAAATTCCACACTAAACAGAGGATAAAAGGGAGGCCATTATGACTAAAAGCTCTCGAGTCTACATATTTAAAAAAGAAGGCACGCCTAGGTGGGGTTTAAGTGCACCTAAGGCTCTAGGCAATAGCAAAACACCTAGCGCTTAATCTGCGTGTGTAAGTGTGTGCTTTGATCAGAAAAGCGCAAAGCAATTACAAGACGCACAATTAAGCCTAGACTTTTTTTAACTACAAGAGTTTATGAATGATGGCCTCAGGAAATTCATTATTTGAAAATGCTTTTATGTTCATGAAGCTAGTAATACAGACCATCAGTGGAACCTCGCTTTATTTCAGACAGTCATCATGGTCCGTTCAAATTCATGAGGATGATAGAAAGGAAGGGCTGTCTTAGTAGACTTCCGCATATTTCATACTAGAACTGAGTTTCTTATGATATGCTAAATTTGGTATATATAATATCATACCTTCAGTGCTGTTTGCTTCTTCAATATATCATTTGACTTGAACATTACAGCGGCAATCCAAATTGTGACAAAGAAACCTGCAGATCAATCCTTCCATTATTGTGGATGCAAATTGCACCATTGCCAAAAAGGCAACAGGAATATACAACTGAAGCAGGAAATCTACATCCAACTCAGTATGATTCTTACAACTTTCCTAGTAGAAAAAATAGATTTGTTGTCCTTACAAGGATTAATATGAATGGATAAGATAGAAATGAAAAGGACCAACAAATGAACTTTATATAGGAAAATGATAGCTACACCACTATTAATGATACACAAATAGCTTTGTTACATTTGTATCTAATTGAAGTAATGCATAAAGGCAGACTATTTTGGAAGACCTTAATTTTAACATATTGGCGTAAATAAAATGCTAGCTGTAGGCCTCCAGATGCAGATCTCTTATTGTATGGAAAAAAGAAGGTTGGCCGGCTCCCCTGCCAGACAAATTAAATGCTAAGAGACTATGCTAAATATACCGATCTTAAGTATAACTACAAAACCATGAAAACATAAACACACCATAAATGCCAGAACAATCTTTACTATTAAAGGGGAATCGGTAGCGTCACCTCCACCTCCTCCCCCGGTTTTTTTTCTCCCACGCCTCCCCCTCCACTTTGGTTTCCTTTTGGGTTTTGTTAATCTCAACAAATGCCGCACAAAATAAAAAACCAACATAAATATGGTAACTTGAAATAATCAAAATAAAATCGGTACTTTCCAAAACCACGTCATGCATTAACTCAATCAAATCAAATAAAATCAATTCTTACCAAATCTCAACTCAATCAAAACTTTCTTTGCCTTCCCCTACCAATACCCAAATCAAATCAAAGCTTACCAAAACCTCAACTAACCAAAACTTTCCTTGCCTTCCCCTACCCTTACTCAAATCAAATTGAATCTTATCAAAATCTATAATACGGTGAGTGTAAGGTATACGTCTGACATGATTGATGTTGAACCACTAGAATATTTATGCCCATGTTGCAACGCATGGGAAATAGCTATAGTTATGTTAAGTAATGAAAGCTAACTCCCAAGGCTATGACTATATTCAGCATTGCATCTACGTCACTAAACGGTAAATAAAAACCATAATATCTCTCTTACGATGATGACCTAAAATTAACCAAAATAATACCCCGCAACATTAGAAAGTTGAATAGCTGCTATGAAAAATCAAACTTTAACATGTTACATCATACTAAGATCAGAACTAAGATCTTGTACTTCTAACAAAAAAGTAACTAAATGATCCCCCATAACAACAAAAGGTCAAATGGACGCTATGACAAAACAGAACACAACATATCACAACTTAAATCAAGCATTAATCATGAGAAATAAGTACTTGTACACCTAAAACACGTTGTATTTTGTTTAGCATCCACATTAGAATGTACCAAAGCTATCTCAACCATTAATACAGCCCAAATATGTTCTTGTGGACTTGTGCCCTAAAAAGGCATCCATTTTGTTTGACAACATATTCTTGGGAGGTTACACAGCTCATGATCGCAACCACATTAAGACGGAGGGCATGCCATTTCCGCAGAGACAACATCTTTTAAACCGGGAGGGAAATGAGTATCAAACCTTGGAGATGCTGCCGAATGAAGACAACGAGCAACAGCAGCGAGAATGGTAGTATCTGCTCGATCCACCGAGCAACGTGGTGCACGTCGTAACGCTGATATGGGCGGTCCCCAGCCCCATTTCCCGTAGCACCGCCACTGCCACCGCCGCTTGCCTCCGCATCAGCACCGCCTCCCCTTCCCGCCACGGAGACCGGGTCAAAGTTGGAGGAGGCGGCCACCTCAATTGAGTCCTGCGGCGAGGCCCCTGTAGCCGTCGCGCTCGCCGTGTCAGGGTCGCCGGGGTCACCCTGGATCCGAATCGAGACCTCTCCATCCCCAGCAGCGGCGGCAGAAAGTAGCCCGTCAGCCTCAGACGACGATGAGGAGGAGGGTACCGCCTGCTGCACCGTCTGCGGGACGGGCCCGGAGGGGACAACGCCTGAGTACTCGAGGAGCGCGGCGAGCGGAGCCTGGAGAAGGCTGGAGGCGGAGAAATTGAGACCGTAGCGGCTGAGGCCAGAAGCCGCAGCACCGGCGGAGGCGCCAGACCCGGTTACCCGGCGATCGGCGGAACCTCCCGCCGGTGTCTCCATAACCGGCGGCGGAAACCTAGAAAGGCGAAGCCGACGGCGCACGCGGAGGCGGAGGCAGAGACCCCTGAAATGGGAAGTTCGGGAGATCCCCACTTTGCTTGGGTTGTTTACATTGCTTTTATTTTCCTTTTTGGCCTTTCGTCGAGGTGCCCCTCCGCTCTTTTTCCTTGTGTGCTTTAATTTGTTTTCAGAAATCGAACCTGTGGATTTTATTTTCTTTGTAAACACAAGGAAGGCGCCATCCCGTGCCACTTTTTCATTATCACCTCATAACAATGTACAACATGAATTACCTTGAATCTGAAAGTTAAGAAGGGATTGCAAAAAAATGGCAAGATACATCGATATTGAAATAATTACTCCTATAAAAATTGATGAAGTATCCGCCACTCTAGGCTCCTAACCAGAGACGAGAGCCTCCTGGACGTCCGTTGTCGGGTGGCTTGCCGCACGATCCTCTCGGGGTCATTCCGAGCCGTTGATAGGGGATCATTTTATAGACTTTTTCGATAAGTAAGAGTGTCGAACCCTAACGAGGAGTTAAAGGTAAAATTTATATTCTCTTCAAGTGTATCGACCACCGATACAACTCTATGCACACCAGCATTTGCTTTACATAGAAACAAGTAGTAAAATTAGAAGTACTTTGTAGGTGTAGTGGAATAAGTTTGTAAGATAATAAAGAACGTGAAAATAAAAAGTTGGGTATTGTTTTAATAAAAAAACAATTTAGTTAGTATAGCGAGTGTGAAAAAGTGGTGGTAGGATTTGCGAGATTGTCCTAGGCAATTGATAACAAAATCGGTAAATCACTATTGCAATTTAATACGAGGGAGAGGCATGAGCTAACATACTTTCCGTACTTGAAACATATGAACTTATGATTGGACCTCTAGCAAGCATTCGCAACTACTAGAAATTATCAAGGTAAACCCAACCATAGCATTAAGTAACAAGACCCCTTTACTCCCCTGGGCAACAACCCCCTTACTCGGATTTAAGCTTCTATCACTATCGCAGCCCATTATAAGCGAATCATGAACGTGTTGCAACACTCTACAGCGGAAACCCCCCATGTGTGCGCGGCACGGAAGGCAGCATAGGACAGCACCAAAATAAAACACGCAACTCAAACCAATCAAGATCATCAATCACCCATAGGATAAGAAATCTACTCAAACATCATGGGATGGCTACACATCATTTGGTAATAATATATAGCATAAAGCATCATGTTTAAGTAGGGGGTACAACGGGTTGCGGAGAGTGGACCGTCGATAATAGATGAGGGAAGGTGATGGAGGTGTTGATGAAGATGATGGAGTTGTTGGAGTAGATCGACATCACACGATGTTTCCCCTACTGGCGTTCCGGCGCCACCGGGAGAGGGGGGAGAGATCCCTCCTCCTCCTTCTTCTTCCTTGGCCTCCCCGTAGATGGGAGGAGGGTTTCCCCTCTGTTCCATGGCCTCATGGCTCTCGGAGGGCAGGAGCACCTCCGAAATTGGATCTCTGTGTGTGTGTGTGTGTGTGTGTGTACTCTTCTGTTTCGCGTTCCTATTTTCTGGCCCTTCGTCGTTTCTTATATTCCTGGAGATCCATAACTTCAATTAGGCTAAAAATTTAACACGACTTTCATCCGAATATTAGCTTCCCTGCAGCTAAAGGACACCTCCAACTGACTTATGAGGTGGCCACATGCCTGCTTGGCACGCTCCAGGGTAGGCGCGTTGTGTGAGCTTATGGGACCTGTGGGCCACCCCTTGTGTTGATTCTTTTCCCCAAAAATCACATATATTCCAAAAAATCTCCATAAAATTTTATCGCGTTTGGACTTCGCTTGATATGGATTTTCTGCGAAACAAAAAACATGCAACTAACACTGGGCACTGGATCAATATGTTAGTCCAAGAAAATCATATAAATTGTTGCCAAAAGTATGTGAAGTAGTAAAATATTGGCATGAAACAATCAAAAATTATAGATACGATGGAGACATATCAGTATCCCCAAGCTTAATTCCAGCTCGTCCTCGAGTAGGTCAATGATAAAAGATATTTTTTATGTGGAAAGCTACCTAGCATAATCTTTATGATGCAATCTAATCATGGCATGAATATTAACATTGCCCCTTGAAAGTGCTAGTTATCGACTAGATGGGGATGAATAGGTGATTTTTATGAAAGTCTTCAAGACATGGCAATGTCTACTAAGACAGACAACCAAATAACACCTACACAGTATGCAGCGGAAGATAAACTATACTAGCTTTGCCATAGTCAAGGAGACATAACAGATTAAGCACGAAGACAAATAGCAGCTAGGTAGAACAGATCAGAATTGGAAGATAATATGAAGCCAAGTATGCAATCAGAGAGAATGTCTTCACACAATGAAATCAAACGGAGCAATTGCTTAACGAAGACAAGGATTTGGTAGACCAGTTGTAGTTGTTGTGACAACTGTACGTCTGGTTAGGGAGGGTGAGATCGAACTTAGAAGACCGTGTCTTCACCTTATTCCCCTTGAGCTAAGGTGATGTAGGGTGGAACCTTAGGGGCCGATCTCTCACGATTTGGAGGGGGATTGTAGCGCCCAAGATGCGATTCTATCCCAATCACGTGATGAACTCATGATTGAGGCACAACCGCATTTCGAGCGCATAGCAAGGTGGATATCATTACAACATACCATGCACTGAATAGATGAGAATACAAGATAAAGGCTTACACTCGCCACAAGCTACAGCATGAATACAATGATACATCAATACATAACAATCATCATACATAAGAGCAGGATCCGACTACGGATGAAATCAAACGAAAAAGAAGAATGACATCCACCCTGCTAATCCCAGGTACCCGACCCGGAACCCATCCCTTGATTGAGGAAGAAGAAGCAAAAAGAACTCCAAAACAAGCAAGCATGACTCTCACGTCAAAATATCACTTTACCTGCAACTGTTGTTGCAGTAATCTGTGAGCCATAAGGACTCAGCAATCCCATTACCATGGGTATCAAGGCTAGCAAAGCTTAATGGGTATGGAAAGGTTAAGTGGCGAGGTTGCAGCAAGCACTAAGCATTTGTATGGTGGCTAACTTACGAGTACAAGAATAAGAAGAGAAACTGCGCATAACGGTCGCAATCTAGTAATGATCAAGAAGTGATCCTGAACTACTTACGAGTCATACATAACCCCACTGTGTTCTCTTCCCGAACTTCCTCGAAAAGAGACGATCACAGTTACGCACGCGGTTGATGTATTTTAATTCACGTTTAGTGTCAAGTTCTCTACAACCGGATATTATAAATTTCCAATCTGCCACATAACCGCGGGCACAACTCTCGAAAAGATTAAACCATGCAGGGGTGTCCCAACTTAGTCCATTACAAACTCTCACGATCCACGGATGAAAATCTCCATCTCGGGACAACCCGATCAAACTCGGAATCCCGGTGCACAAGACATTTCGACAATGGTAAAACAAAACCAGCAAGACCTCCTGATGGGCCGACACCCCGATAGGAGCCGCGCGTATCTCGTCTCAGGCCATGATCGGATGGGAAAGCCTACGAGTAAAACCAAACCTCGAGTTTCCCCGTGGTGGCCCCGCAGTCTGCCCATTTTGGACCAACGCTCATGGGGAGCATTGGCCTGGGTTGTTGATTAAGAGTCATCGAGTGCTTGTCGGTCCCTATGAAAGTTTTAGTTGTTATTAGGCAAATGGTAAACCCAAAGTTGGGCCTTGCTGGAAGAGTTTTATTCAAAGCGAACTGTCAAGGGGGCCCATAAACCCTGACCATGTTAGGAACGCAAATCAAGGAACATAAGACCGATATGACGGAAACTATGGCGGCAAGAGTGGAACAAAACACCAGGCAAAAGGCCAAGCCTTCTACCCTTTACCAAGTATATAGATGCATTAATTAAATAAGAGATATTGTGATATTCCATGATATCCATGTCCCAACATGGAACAACCTGCAGTGCACCTGCAACTAGCAACGCTATAAGAGGGGCTGAGCAAAGCGGTAACATAGCCAAACAACGGTTTGCTGGGATGGTGGAAAAGGTTAGAGGCTTATCACGGCAATTTGAGAGGCTTGATAAACAAGTGGTAGGTAGCACAACATAGCGATAGCATCGAGACAACTAGCAAGCAAAGATAGTAGTGGTATCCAAGGTAACGGCCATCTCGCCTAAAATCCCGCTAGGAAGAAGACCGAATCCATGAATTAGACGAACGTGCGTAGTCGAACGAATCCTCACAATCGCAACATAACCGGAACCATCGAGAAGCACAACCGAAAAGAAGCAAACAGGATGGTAAACACACAAGCATGACCATGGCATGATGTTCAATCAAGTACGATGCATGTCCATTTTAATGAAGCATGGCATTGCAAAGTACAACAAACAATACTACAAATTAAGTGGAGCTCAATATGCAACAAGTTGCATATTGACGAAACACCACACTCAAGTAGTTAGTTCCCTCTCATTCATGCTACTCATCAATATTAACATGGCAAGAGGTGAAGCATAATTAATCTACCTATCCAGACAATTTGAATGAGGACGGAAACAACAAACAACAATTCCGGAAAATCCCCATATGCAAATTTCGAACTTGTACTGTTCTGCCCTAAACCATATTCTAAATTTGTTAAACAGCAAAATAAAGTCCACCATGTTAAACTATGCATTTTTTCACCCCATTTACATATAAAGTTTATTTAATTCAGAGCTATGGTTAATTAGATAAGAATAAAACCATTTTAACATGTCATTTATGCAAATAAATGCAAACAGCAAGTTAAACATTTTTACCATGGATAAAAGTTGCAAATTATGAAACTGGATGAAATTCTAAGCATTTTACAGATAGGGCATGTTTAATTCCGATGCACGGTTAGTGAGATATTAATGCACGAACATGGAGGGCTTTTTCTGCAAACCTGGCGTTCTCTGGATAATTGACAAATTCGCAGAACCTAAAAAAACATACGGGCCGAAACTGGAGGGGCTGGGGGAGCTACTCACGTTGGGCCTTGGGCCATCGGTGAGGAGACGGAGGCAGGCCGAAGCTCTCCCGTGGGTCGGTGTTGCTGCAGAGGCCCACGCGGCAGAGCGGGGCGATGTGGTTGTGTGTGTGCTTGCGCGCACACGCGCATGTAGGAGGCAGGCAGCGTTGCAGCTATTCGAGGCGAACCAAGGGACCGGTTCAAGCGAAGCGAATGCAGCAACGCTGGGCTTGGGGCTGGCGACGGGGATCCGGGCGGGGACGACGTTCTCCGGCGAGGTGGCGTGCGGGCGGAGCTAAAGAAGGGAACGCCTGTCCTCTATTCGGTGAGGGAGAGAGTTTCAGAGAGAAACAAATCGGGAAAGGGAGCAGGGAGGCCGAGAGGGGGCCTTGTCGAATGGCGGCTACTCACCGGCAGCGGTGCGACGGCAAGGCGCAGAACCAACGCGGGGGATGGGGACTTGGCGAGGCCCGATGGCACGGGACGATGGCCATGGTGGTTTGCAAGCTCTTATGCAACAGAACAAGAGCTAGGCGGCAGTTATGAACCAAGAGAGAGAGGAATTAAGGAGAAGGAGAGGCCGGGAGTGAGAAAAGGGGGCAGAGGAGGCCTGTGGTGCTGGTGGTCTGCTCCGGTGAGCTGGGACTCCGGCGAGGTCGAGGCAGGAGCTCCGGGTCGAGAAGGAGTTCGGGCATGGGGCAAGGCAGAGGCTCGCGGCAGGGGAGGAGCACGGCGTAGGGGCTCCTCGGGCTCAGACGCGAGGAGGGAGGAGGCATATGTGGGCTGGTGGAGAAGCGAGGGGGGATCGGGCGCGGCTGCGCTGGTTGGGTGGCGGCTAGATCAGGAGGAAATCGCGGAGGTTGGTCAGCGTGGAAATTGAGGAGGAGTTGTGGCGGCTGCGGGTTTGGATCGAGGAAGATCCCAAGGGAGAGGGTGGCAGCGGATGAGGGGATGGATAGGACAGAGGCCTAGGTTTTAGGGTTTGGTCTGAAAATGGATTAGGGGTTTATATATAGGAAGAGGAGGGGAGTTTGGATCATCCGATCATAATCGGATGGTCCGAGATAAATAGGTTAGGTAGTTGATACGTCTCCAATGTATCTATAATTTTTTATTGTTCCATGCTATTATATTATCCATATTGGATGTTTTATATGCATCTATATGCTATTTTATATGATTTTTGGGACTAACCTATTAACCTAGAGCCCAGTTCCAGTTTTTATTGTTTCCTTGTTTTTGAGTTTCGCAGAAAAGGAATATCAAACGGAGTCCAAATGAGCTGAAAAAGTACGGTGATTTTTTACGGACCAGAAGAAGCCCCTGAAGCAAAAGAGTTGGGCCAGAAGAGCCAAGAGGCCTCCACAAGGGTGGAGGGCGCCCCTACCCCCCTGGGGGCGCCCTCCGGTCTTGTGGGCTCCTCGTGGACCCCCCTGACTTGTTCCCGATGCTAAAAATTCCTATAAATATAGAAACCCCTAGAAATAAACCTAGATCGGGAGTTCCGCAGCCGCAAGCCTCTGTAGCCACGAAAAAAACAATTAGGAGCCCGTTCCGGCACCCTGCCGGAGGGGGAAACCATCACCGGTGGCCATCTTCATCATCCCAGCGGTCTCCATGACGAGGAGGGAGTAGTTCACCCTCGGGGCTGAGGGTACGTACCAGTAGCTATGTGTTTGATCTCTCTCTCTCTCGTGTTCTTGATTTGGCACGATCTTGTACCGCGAGCTTTGTTATTATAGTTGGATCTTATGATGTTTCTCCCCCTCTACCTTCTTATAATGGATTGAGTTTTCCCTTTGAAGTTATCTTATCGGATTGAGTCTTTAAGGATTTGAGAACACTTGATGTATGTCTTGCATGTGCGTGGTGACAATGGGATATTCACGTGATCCACTTGATGTATGTTTTGGTGATCAACTTGCGGGTTCTGTGACCTTGTGAACTTATGCATAGGGGTTGGCACACGTTTTTGTCTTGACTCTCCGGTAGAAACTTTGGAGCACTTTTTGAAGTTATTTGTGTTGGTTTGAATAGATGAATCTGAGATTGTGTGATGCACATCGTATAATCAAACCCGCAGATAATTGTGGTGACATTAGAGTATCTAGGTGACATTAGAGTTTCGGTTGATGTGTATCTTAAGGTGTTATTTTAGTACGAACTCTAGGGTTGTTTGTGACACTTATAGGAATAGCCCAATAGATCGATCAGAAAGAATAACTTCGAGGTGGTTTCGTACCCTACAATAATCTCTTTGTTTGTTCTCCGCTATTAGTGACTTTGGAGTGACTCTTTGTTGCACGTTTAGGGAATGTTATATGATCTAATTATGTTATCATTACTGAGAGGACTTGTACTAGTGGAAGTATGAACCCTAGGTGTCGTGGACTTGACATGGCAGATGTCCTAGCAAAAGGACTTAGTCGTGGAGCCATCGCAACTAGGTTAGCTTAAAGGGGTTAATCAGGACAAAGGACACAGAGATTTTATACTGGTTCGGCCCCTCGCGGTGGAGGTAAAGGCCTACTCTAGTTTGGGGTTGTATTGCTTGGGTTTCGATTACCAGGGAGCGAATACGCTTGACCTAGTTCTCAACCTCTTGTTTCTTATCCTTAACTCGCTGCCGTGTCACCCCTTTATATACATAGGTTGATGCTCGGCGGCTTAAAGAGTCCCGGCCGGCTCATACACAACGTGTACGGCTCGGTGACTAACTAAGCTTGCCTTACAATACAAGTTATACATGTGGCGGTTCATCCTTTTGGGCCTCAAGTCGCCCTGGGTCTTGGGCCGTCAATAAGCTTGCTATGACCCGCCATCTTCGTTGATAAGTCGCCAATGGTATGACCCGGCCCCTCCTGGGCGGTTCATACCCAGTAGTTATATCCCCAACATTAGGCCCCAGGTTGATTTGAACTTGTTCACATCAATCTTCAGTACCCGACTTGTCAAAATCTTGCATCGTCCTTTTTAACAAATTTGCTGTAACCCGCCATGACGTCAGCTCATAGAATTTCCTTAACCCGCCATGACGTCATTTCGCATTAATTTCGCATGAGGCCCAGAACATCTTCAACAGATCTTTATCTTAATGGTCCTTTCGAATATCGAGGCGCCCATGTAGCCACATAATCATTATTTTTTGGCTTCCTTGATTCTCTTGCATGCCATCTATCCATTTCCTTATAAATAGGGACAGGGGTCCTTTCCATTCCCCCCTTGCCTCCTCGTCTTCATCTTCTTCTCCGCGACGCCACGCCCGTGCTCGAGCTCCGCCGCCGCCAACCTCCGCCTGCTACACCAACTCAGGCCGCTGCATCAACCTGACTAGACCAGAGAGCGCCACCGCTGTTCATCAGCATCTGTAAGTGCTCATCTCCCCAGGTCCCAGATCTGCACTAGGGTTTGAGTAGTTCGTCGGTGTTCTTGCTGTCCTTCATCGTTCTTTGTTTTCCCCCTTTGATTCGAGCATCTTCCAATCTGAACACAGCACAAAACTTGCGCGGTAGCCACTTAGCACTTGTTTTTAATATCAGAATACATTCCTTTCATATCCAATCTCATCTGAACATACGGACTTCTCTGCTGCTGCCACCTTAGGTTTAGGATTTTACTTCATTTTCGGAACAGCCGTAGATCCAAAATTATACCTACAATCTGTGAAATATGTTTGTCCATCACTTAGCTATATTTTCACTAATAGATTTGAACTACCATAAATGCATGGCGGCTTATACCATAAACCGTGACCTGCCATATAACGTTAGGCCCTGTTAAGCCGCCATCATACGCTTCATAATTTGTATAATCCGACAATGTTCTCCAGCTTAACCATGCTTGCTTATTCATCCTCCTTTTTGGTTCTGCACCATGTATTTGATCTTTGAACTCTGGCCAGCTTAACAGCATAACTCTTCCGGTTTAACAGCACAACTCTTAACCCGGCAGGTACCATTAGTCCCCTTTTAAGCCGCCAATATGAATATCCACATACTTTAATGTTCATCTGTCAACTTAACACATCCGCCGTATAACACTTTACTTTTGAATCAACGTTCCGTCTTAGCAACTTTAATCTTAAACCGGTAATATCTCTTTCTTTCAGGCCTTCACTCAAATGGGAAAGACTGTCACTGCATGCAACTGGGTCATTTCCCGGGCCATCGAGGAAGACTTGAACGAATACGTTCAAATAGGTGTCTTGGCTAAGAAAGATGTCATTCACTGGAGGGTCCCAGGCACTGAAACTCCTGAGCCCAAGGATGGTGAAATTATTGTCTTCACTGATCATATGCTCCGGGGCTTCAGCCCTCCCAGCTCAAAATTCTTCCATGACGTGCTGCACTTTTTCAAGCTCCATCCACAAGACATCAGACCAAATTCCGTCTCAAACATCTGCAACTTCCAAGTATTCTGCGAGGTGTACCTTCAATAGGAGCCCACCGTAGAACTATTTGGGGAGTTTTATTACTTAAACCGGCAGAACAAGTTCACAGACGGGCCCAACCTAGAGCAAGGCGGCATTTCCATACAGCGATGGAAAGAAGCCACTTTCCCAGCCGCCACTCTGCCCAGTCATCCCAAAGACTGGAACCGAACTTGGTTTTATTGCAAAGATACCTCTCCAGAAGGGGAAAATCCTCTGCCGGGTTATCGCGCAAGCCGGCTTAGTAACAGACGCCCTCTTCCAGACCACATCAGTACAGCAGAACGGAAGAAATATATGCCAGTCTTTTCAAAGATCTGGGCCTTGATGGCCAACGGCCTGACTGGAATTGATCTGGTTCGCTGTTGGGTCGCCCAGAGAGTCTTTCCCTTAAGCTCCCGTCCCGGTTTAATGTATGAATACACCGGCGAGTTAAAAGATCCTCAACGCCACTGTCAGATTGAGTTGACTGACGAAGACATCAATAACATGACCAAATCTTCGTTGAATGAGAGCTTGGAAGACTGCAGTAAAGTTGGATTGAATCCTTTCTGCGTTCTAAACAAACCGCCTGTTGTAAGCTTTTAACCAATTTCGTAACTGAAGCATACCTTCACTAACATTGCCTTTTCATACCCATTTAACTTCTTGCAGGCCGATTCTCCATTTTGGACTAAGAAGCTGCAGGATAAGCCGGCTAAGAAGCCTCGGACAAAGACCAAGGCTATTAAAAAGCCTGCCAAGAAGAAATCCAATCCTTCCGAGTTATTTGACCTGGATGATAATGATGAGTCGGAGGTAACACTTGACTCCCTTGGCTCATTTTTTTACACCTTATTGATAATGATTGCTATCAAGATGATGCGGAAGGAAGCCAAGCCAATGCTGAAGAGGTAACTATCCTTTCCTCCGACTCTGAACCCTTGCAAAGACAGAAAGTTCATCAAGCAAGCCAGAAAGTAAAGTTTTCCCATCCTTTAGCTTATTTGGATCCCAAATTTCTTTTGAAGAAGCAGCAACATGAAGCTCGCCGTACAACCCGGAACAGTGGCGGTGGAATTCTTTCCTCCGGCTTACCAAACACACTAGCACCTCGCAAGCGTCGACCGGAGGTTTCAAATATTTTTGACTTAGCTTATCCCAAGGCAGGTCTTTTTCAACAACCTCTTAACCCGTCTGATTCAAATTATTAAGGAACGTCTCATTCTTCCTCCGGCGACTCAACTGGGACTCAAATCCCAGCTTTCAAGACCGTGCCTGGGTAAGAGTGTTAAATCTATCCACTTTGCACTTGTGACTGTCATATTAACTCTGTTTTATGCTTCCTTTTCAGTGGTATAGCAAAGCCCAGCAAGAAACAGAAAGTTGACAAACCGGCTGAAGAATCCAAAACTGCTGAACCGGAAAAACATGTCGCATCTGAAACTTTGCATCAAGTGTCAGAAACTGCTGTGGATGCTCCCCCTCCAGAAGACCACCCCGTTACCCAAGATGCCATGGATGCTGATGCAGAATATGATAAACCGTCCAGTCCTGCTCAGCTGGTTCAAGAATCTGATGATATAATGATTATTGGGATGGCTTATCGGGCCCCAGGCAACCCCATTGCCCTGTCCAAGCACAGCACCAAGGAGGAGTTCTTTGCTGCTGACAAGGGAAAATGGAAAGTTGACTTGGAAGGCTATGCTCAATTTAGTGCTTAAGAGATTCACTCTGGTTATTTGAACCGCCTTCACACCAGCCGTGATTTTGAAGCCGGCTTGGTCAACGTGATGAAGGAGCGCTTTGAGGTAATCCAGCACAATCCTCTTTATAAATATATTTCTATCAGCCGCCAAGTCTATAGAATATGACAGAATTGAATATATTGTAGACTTTTAGACAGTCATAAATAAATGAAGATCAAAACTAGTAGCCCCCAAGGGCCGGCTTAAGCTATCAAGCTAAGCCGGGACTTCAATGAGCAGTGACCAACTTTGCACCTGTAGCCCCCAAGGCCCGGTTTAATCAGTATGAATAAGCCGGGACTTATCACTAGTACTATGAATAAAAACCAGCTGTGTGGCCCCCATGAATCGGCTATAGTCATAGCAGCATAGGCGGGTCATCATAGAATTGTCTTAAAAAAAGAGCAATATGCATTAGCCCTGAAGTGCCAAGGGAAATACTTGTATTGTGCTTGGGACTTCAAACAATATGATCATAATGCTTCCTATTTTATTCATGTTGCAGGCTGAATTAAGCATGAAGGAATCCCAAGTCAGCGATTTGAGGGCCAACATTGCAACCCAAATATCTAAGACTTCAAAGGCCAAGTCAGAGCTGAAGACTGCATTGGAACACATTGAGAAGCTGAAACAAAGCTTCAATACTGACAAATCTGGCTGGGAGACCGAGGAAGCAGCTCTATTAAAAAGAGCGGACGACGCCGAAGCAGCCCTTAAACCGGTAACTGATGAGTTGTCTGGTTTAAAGCATCAAATCAACAGCATGACAACAACCATCTTCGGTAAGTAACAAAAAATACTTTCCTCTGCACCAACAGTATATCATAATCATCCGCCGGTTTACCAATAATTTTACGGATGTAGGCTCCTGAAGCGCCAAGTTGGGTTCAGACATGCACATCAAGCTTAAGGCGATCTATACTCTGGTAGAGCAGCTATACACTGGCGCTCAATGGACAATCGCTGCTGCTATTCACAAGAAACATCCGCCCTCCCTCATCAAGGAAACACTGGAAAAGCTATCGGTACTGCCCCAAAGAATTGAGGAGTTAAAACGATCTGCTGCCAGAGCCGGCGCCATGACTGCCCTAAGCCGGGCCAAGGCATGGCTAGCAGATCTTGATCCAGAAGATTTAGCTAATGGCTGCCCTAGTGTGAAAGAGGACGGGTCTCCCTTCAGTGCGGATGATTTTGCAAAGATAGCAAGAGAAATGCGGCCATTGGCAAGTAAGCTGGCTGAAGACACAGATCTGTCCCAATACCAAGCGGCTTATGACGTTGATAACAAGAAGGTGAAGGCACTGGTTCATCAGGAGGTGCATCTCATACCGCTGACTCGTAAGCATACCTTCGCTTCTGACATTGATCCATCAAATCTTATAGATGATGAGGTTGTGTTTAGAGCTTTGACCGGTATCAACTGGGCTACACCTGACTTCGAGCCAATGGGTAATCAAGAAGAAGAAGAAGAAGAAGCGCAGGATGACCCGGAGGCTTCGACCCGCCAAGACTAGAAGTCATGATTCATGAGCCAGTTTACCAGTCATAGCATTTGGATGCTATGTCTCAAAAACACTTTATTCTTTTGGGTCGTCAGATGCCTCGTAATAGGCTAGTTGAACAACCCTGATCTATCACGCCATCATGCGTGTTTATTTCCATAACACTACTGATCCATCATTTCAAGATCTGCCACTTATGCTTATAATATCATCAATTATGCAGACCATGCTTATCATTTTTCCCGCACATAAGCAGATAACAAGTGCCCTGGCGGTTTACCCTAGGGCGGGTCACAATACCCCATATAAAACACCACTGATGACTAAATAGTCCATAACCAGGGCCGGTTTATCAAAACCTCATATAATCACAACAAAATAAATATCATACCTGTGATATTTGTTCACACTGCCGGCTTATCATACGTCGTGCAGTAAGGGCAACAACCCAAAGATTGAGAGCACAACGCCCTCATCAATTCATTCATACCACCGGCTTATCACGCCATACGCAGCAAGGGGTGATACGTCTCCGTCGTATCTATAATTTTTGATTGTTCCATGCCAATATTATACAACTTTCATATACTTTTGGCAACTTTTTACACTATTTTTGGGACTAACATATTGATCCAGTGCCCAGTGCCAGTTCCTGTTTGTTGCATGTTTTTTGTTTCGCAGAAAATCCATATCAAACGGAGTCCAAACGGGATAAAAACTGACAGAGATTTTTTTTGGAATATATGTGAATTTTGGGAAGTGGAATCAACGCAAGACGATGCCCGAGGGGGCCACGAGGCAGGGGGCGTGCCCCAGGGGGCAGGCGCGCCCCTGACCCCCGTGGACACCCCGTAAGGCGATTGGTGCCCTTCTTTCGCCACAAGAAAGCTAATATCCGGATAAAAATCATGTTCAAATTTCAATCCAATCGGAGTTACGCATCTTCGGGAATATAAGAAACGGTGAAAGGCCAGATCTGGGAGCGCAGAAACAGAGAGACAGAGAGACAGATCCAATCTCAGAGGGGCTCTCGCCCCTCCCATGCCAGGAGACCAAGGACCAGAGGGGAAACCCTTCTCCAATCTAGGTAGAAGGTCAAGGAAGAAGAAGAAGAAGGGGGGCCCTCTCCCCCTCTCTTTCGGTGGCGCCGGAACGCCGTCGGGGCCATCATCATCACCGCAATCTACACCAACAACTTCACCGCCCTCATCACCAACTCTTCCCCCCTCTATGCAGCGGTGTAACCCCTCTTTTAACCGCTGTAATCTCTACTTAAACATGGTGCTCAACACTATATATTATTTCCCAATGATGTATGGCTATCCTATGATGTTTGAGTAGATCCATTTTGTCCTATGGGTTAATTGATGACCGTGATTGGTTTGAGTTGCATGTTTTATTATTGGTGTTGTCCTATGGTGCTCTCCGTGTCGCGCAAGCGTGAGGGATTCCCACTGTAGGGTGTTGCAATACGTTCATGATTCGCTTATAGTGGGTTGCTTGAGTGACAGAAGCATAAACCCGAGTAAGGGGGTTGTTGCGTATGGGATAAAGAGGACTTGATGCTTTAATGCTATGGTTGGGTTTTACCTTAATGATCTTTAGTAGTTGCGGATGCTTGCTAGAGTTCCAATCATAAGTGCATATGATCCAAGAAGAGAAAGTATGTTATCTTATGCCTCTCCCTCAAATAAAATTGCAATAATGATTACCGGTCTAGTTATCGATTGCCGGACAAATAACTTTCTTGTGTGACAACAAGCTCTCTACTAAAACTAACTTTATTGCTTCTTCATCTAAATAGCCCCTACTTTTACTTACGTGCTCTTTATTATCTTGCAAACTTATCCTACAACACCTACAAAGTACTTCTAGTTTCATACTTGTTCTAGGTAAAGCGAACGTTAAGCGTGCGTAGAGTTGTATCAGTGGTCGATAGAACTTGAGGGAATATTTGTTCTACCTTTAGCTCCTCGTTGGGTTCGACACTCTTACTTACTGAAAGAGGCTACAATTGACCCCCTATACTTGTGGGTTATCAAGACCTTTTTCTGGCGCCGTTGCCGGGGAGTTATAGCATGCGGTGAATATTCTCGTGTGTGCTTGTTTGCTTTATCACTAAGTAGATTTTATTTGCTGTTCCAAGTTGTTCTCTATCTTTAGTTATGCATATGGAACACGAAATACCAAAAAAATTAGGTGTACTTGCTACTCATGGAGATGGGGAACCTGCTAAAACCCTCGATGATCATTATGTGAAAGATATTATGTACTACTTTGATAATCCTGAGAAAACCCCATTCAATTATGTTATGGGAGATACGTTGGATCAACGTGAATACTTTAGGGATTATCGCTTGACTCAAAAAGGGAAACTATTATGGGATCAAATTTATATGTTGCATTGGTATGCTCGGCAACTATGCTTGAGATATGATTATACTTGTTGCTCTAGGATGAAGGCTCCACACCTTCCCTTTTCATGTGAATTTAATGATAATGAAACCTTAGCTTCTTATGCTAATGGTATATATGATTACTATGATGTGGAACAAGTAGAAGAGTTCGTTGCTTTTATGGGTGCTTATGAAATTGAATCTTTGTTTAAAGAGTTTGAAGATTTTGATGATTCAGTTTATATACCTGAAAATTTTGCTATACTTAAATATTTCTATGAGAATTATGAATTCAATTCCGATATTGATGATTTTATTGAGAGAGTCTCCGCTGTCCAAGAAGAGACTAATATTTTGCAGGAGTCTATGGAAGAAGAAATTAATGACATTGTGAGCTCATTGGATGAAAAAGATGAGGAGGAGAGCGAAGAACAAAAGGAGGAAGAGCGGATTGATCACCCGTGCCCACCTTCTAATGAGAGTAACTCTTCAACTCGTACATTGTTTAATTTCCCTTCGTGCTTACCGAAGGATGAATGCTATGATGATTGTTATGATCCCGTTGATTCTTTTGAAATATCCCTTTTTGATGATGCTTGCTATGCTTGTGGCCAAGATGCCAATATGAATTATGCTTATGGAGATGAACTTGCTATAGTTCCTTATGTTAAACATGAAATTGTTGCTATTGCACCCACGCATGATAGTCCTATTATCTTTTTGAATTCTCCCGACTACACTATATCGGAGAAGTTTGCCCTTATTAAGGATTATATTGATGGGTTGCCTTTTACTGTTGCACATGATGATTTTGATGAATATAATATGCATGTGCTTGCTGCTCCTACTTGCAATTATTATGAGAGAGGAACTATATCTCCACCTCTCTATGTTTCCCAGACGATAAAATTGCAAGAAACTGTTTATACTATGTATTGGCCTTTACTAGGTGTGCATGAATTGTTCTTCTATGACATGCCGATGCATAGGAAGAGAGTTAGACTTCATCATTGCTTGATATATGTTGCTTTGTGCTCACTACTAAATGCCAAATCATTGTTAATTAAAATTGGCTTTGATATACCTTGGGATCCGGGTGGATCCATTACTTGAGCACTTTATGCCTAGCTTAATGGCTTTAAAGAAAGCGCTGCCAGGGAGACAACCCGGAAGTTTTAGAGAGTCATTTATTTCTGTTGAGTGCTTTTATATAGTTTAAAAACAAAAAAATAAAGAGGGGAACCCAAAACTTTTTCAAAAAGGAAAGTGGAAGTGAGAGAGACAAGCATTGTTGAAGTGGGGGAGCTCCTTGAACTTTGTTCATGCTCACGGAAACTTTGTGAATCTTGATTACAGAAACTTTTCAACAAAAATAATTATCCCCTTGTACAATTGCATTGTATTATAAAAATAATGTGCCAAGATCTGCCTTTAGGATGTTTACATTGCTTGTTGGTTTGTGCGGTGCAGAACAGAAACTTTGGCTGTAGTGCATGATTTTACATTTTTTACTAGAACATCAAACGGTTCTGAAACTTCTTGCACTGTCTTTCTAGACAAATTGTTTATATTTCCTAATTATTTCAGAATTTTTGGAGTACTAGAGGTATGGTGAATGTTCAGATTATTACAGACTGTCCTGTTTAAGACAGATTCGGTTTTTGATGCATTGTTTGCTTGTTCTGATGAAATTATCGATTTCAATCAGTGGATTAAGCCATGGAAAAGTTATATTACAGTAGATACAATGCAAAAACAAAATATGAATTGGTTTGCAACAGTACTTAGAGTAGTGATTTGCTTTATTATACTAACGGATCTTACCGAGCTTTCTGTTGAGTTTTGTGTGGATGAAGTGTTCGAAGATCGAGGATGTCTCGATGTGAGGAGAAGAAGGAGAGGCAAGTGCTCAAGCTTGGGGATTCCCAAGGCACCCCAAGTAAATATTCAAGGATACTCAAGCGTCTAAGCTTGGGGATGCCCCGGAAGGCATCCCATCTTTCTTCAACAAGTATCGGTATGTTTTCGGATTCGTTTCGTTCATGCGATATGTGCAAATCTTGGAGCGTCTTTTGCATTTAGTTTTCACTTTTCTTTTATGCACCATGCTGGTATGAGATAGTACTTGGTTGATTTATAAAATGCTCATTGCACTGTTGGAAATATGCCCTAGAGGCAATGATAAAATGGTTATTATTGTATTTCCTTGTTCATGATAATTGTCTGTTGTTCATGCTATAATTGTATTAACTGGAAACCGTAATACACGTGTGAATACATAGACCACAACATGTCCCTAGTGAGCCTCTAGTTGACTAGCTCGTTGATCAACAGATAGTCATGGTTTCCTGACTATGTACATTGGATGTCATTGATAACGGGATCACATCATTAGGAGAATGATGTGATGGACAAGACCCAATCCTAAGCATAGCACAAGATCGTGTAGTTCGTTTGCTAGAGCTTTTCCAAATGTCAAGTATCATTTCCTTAGACCATGAGATTGTGCAACTCCCGGATACCATAGGAGTGCTTTGGGTGTACCAAACGTCACAACGTAACTGGGTGGCTATAAAGGTGCACTACAGGTATCTCCGAAAGTGTCTGTTGGGTTGGCACGAATCGAGACTGGGATTTGTCACTCCGTATGACGGAGAGGTATCTCTGGGCCCACTCGGTAATGCATCATCATAATGAGCTCAATGTGACCAAGTGTTTGGTCACGGGATCATGCATTACGGTACGAGTAAAGTGACTTGCCGGTAACGAGATTGAACAAGGTATTGGGATACCGACGATCGAATCTCGGGCAAGTAACGTACCGATTGACAAAGGGAATTGTATACGGGATTGATTGAATCCTCGACATCGTGGTTCATCCGATGAGATCATCGTGGAACATGTGGGAGCCAACATGGGTATCCAGATCCCGTTGTTGGTTATTGACCGGAGAGTCGTCTCGGTCATGTCTGCATGTCTCCCGAACCCGTAGGGTCTACACACTTAAGGTTCGGTGACGCTAGGGTTGTAGAGATATTAGTATGTGGAAATCCGAAAGTCGTTCGGAGTCCCGGATGAGATCCCGGACGTCACGAGGAGTTCCGGAATGGTCCGGAGGTAAAGATTTATATATGGGAAGTCCTATTTTGGCCACCGGAAAATGTTCGGGATTTTTCGGTATTGTACCGGGAAGGTTCTAGAAGGTTCCGAAGTGGGGCCCACCTGCATGGGGGGACCCACATGAACGTGGGTAGTGGGGGCAAGGCCCCACACCCCTGGTCAAGGCGCACCAAGATCCCACCTTAGAAGGAATAAGATCATATCCCGAAGGGATAAGATCAAGATCCCTAAAAAAGGGGGATAACAATCGATGGGGAAGGGAAATGATGGGATTTCTTTCCCCCACCTTTGCCAACGCCCCAATGGAGTTGGAGGGCAAGAAACCAGCCCCCTCCTCCCCTATATATAGTGGGAAGGCGCATGGGAGCAGCACCCCAAGCCCCTGGCGCCTCCCTCTCCCTCCCGTGACACCTCTCCCTCTCGCTGAGCTTGGCGAAGCCCTGCCGAGATCCCCACTGCTTCCACCATCACGCCGTCGTGCTGCTGGATCTCCATCAACCTCTCCCTCCCCTTGCTGGATCAAGAAGGAGGAGACGTCTTCCCAACCGTACGTGTGTTGAACGCGGAGGTGCCGTCCGTTTGGCGCTCGGTCATCGGTGATTTGGATCACGACAAGTACGACTCCATCAACCCCGTTCACTTGAACGCTTCCGCTCGCGATCTACAAGGGTATGTAGATGCACTCCCCCCCTCTCGTTGCTAGCATCTCCTAGATTGATCTTGGTGACGCGTAGGAAAATTTTGAATTTCTGCTACATTCCCCAACAGTGGCATCATGAGCCAGGTCTATGCGTAGATTCTATGCACGAGTAGAACAAAAATTAGTTGTGGGCGATGATTTGTTCAATTTGCTTACCGTTACTAGTCTTATCTTGATTCGACGGCATTGTGGGATGAAGTGGCCCGGACCGACCTTACACGTACTCTTATGTGAGACAGGTTCCACCGATTGACATGCACTTGATGCATAAGGTGGCTAGCGGGTGTCTGTCTCTCCCACTTTAGTCAGATCGGATTTGATGAAGAGGGTCCTTATGAAGGGTAAATAGCAATTGGCATATCACCATTGTGGCTTTTGCGTAGGTAAGAAACGTTCTTGCTAGAAACCCATAGCAGCCACGTAAAACATGCAACAACAATTAGAGGACGTCTAACTTGTTTTTGCAGGGTATGCTATGTGATGTGATATGGCCAAAAGGATGTGATGAATTATATATGTGATGTATGAGATTGATCATGTTCTTGTAATAGGAATCACGACTTGCATGTCAATGAGTATGACAACCGGCAGGAGCCATAGGAGTTGTCTTAATTTATTGTATGACCTGCGTGTCAATGAAAAACGCCATGTAATTACTTTACTTTATTGCTAACCGTTAGCCATAGTAGTAGAAGTAATAGTTGGCGAGACAACTTCATGAAGACACGATGATGGAGATCATGATGATGGAGATCATGGTGTCATGCCGGTGACGAAGGTGATCATGCCGCGCCTCGAAGATGGAGATCAAAAGGCGAAGATGTTATTGGCCATATCATGTCACTTTATGATTTGCATGTGATGTCTGTCATGTTTACATCTTATTTGCTTAGAACGACGGTAGCATAAATAAGATGATCCCTCACTAAAATTTCAAGAGATGTGTTCCCCCTAACTGTGCACCGTTGCGAAGGTTCGTTGTTTCGAAGCACCACGTGATGATTGGGTGTGATAGATTCTAACGTTCGCATACAACGGGTGTTGACGATCCTAGCATGTACAGACATGGCCTCGGAACACAAGCAAAACACTTAGGTTGACTTGACGAGGCTATCATGTACAGACATGGCCTCGGAACACAAGAGACCGAAAGGTCGAACATGAGTCGTATAGTAGATACGATCAACATGGAGATGTTCACCGATGATGACTAGTCCGTCTCACGTGATGATCGGACACGGCCTAGTCGATTCGGATCATGTATCACTTAGATGACTAGAGGGATGTCTATCTAAGTGGGAGTTTATTAAATAATCAGATGAACTTAATTATCATGAACATAGTCAAAAGGTCTTTGCAAATAATGTCATAGCTTACGCTTTAGTTCTACTAAGATATGTTCCTAGAGAAAATTTAGTTGAAAGTTGATAGTAGCAATTATGCGGCTGGGTCCGTAAACTGAGGATTGTCCTCATTGCTGCACAGAAGGCTTATGTCCTTAATGCACCGCTCGGTGTGCTGAACCTCGAGCGTCGTCTGTAGATGTTGCGAAACATCTGACATACACGTTTTGATGACTACGTGATAGTTCAGTGTGTGATGCTAACGGTTTAAAATTGTGGCACCAAAGACAGTTTTGAAACGTCGCAGAACATATGAGATGTTCCAAAGACTGAAATTGGGATTTCAGACTAGTGCCCACGTCAAGAGGTATGAGACCTCTGACAAGTTTCTTAAGCCTGCAAACTAAGGGAGAAAAGCTCAATCGTTGAGCATGTGCTCAGATTGTCTGAGTACTACAATCACTTGAATCGAGTGGGAGTTAATCTTCCAGATGAGATAGTGATGGTTCTCCATAGTCACTGCCACCAAGCTATTAGAGCTTCGTGATGAACTATAACATATCAGGGATAGACATGATGATCCTTGAGCAACTCACGATGTTTGACACCGCGAAAGTAGAAATCAAGTAGGAGCATCAATTGTTGATGGTTAGTAAAACCACTAGTTTCCAGAAGGGCAAGGGCAAGAAGGGATACTTCATGAAATGGCAAATCAGTTGCTGCTCTAGTGAAGAAACCCAAGGTTGAACCCAAACCCGAGACTAAGTGCTTCTGAAATGAGGGGAACGGTCACTGAAGCAGAACTACCCTAGATACTTCGTAGATGAGAAGGCTGGCAAGGTCGACAGAAGTATATTGGATATACATTATATTAATGTGTACTTTACTAGTACTCCTAGTAGCACCAGGGTATTAGATACCGGTTCGGTTGCTAAGTGTTAGTAACTCGAAATAAAAGCTGCGGAATAAACGGAGACTAGCTAAAGGTGAGATGACGATATGTGTTTCCAAGGTTGATGTGATCAAGCATCGCATGCTCCCTCTACCATCGAGATTGGGGTTAAACCTGAATAATTGTTATTTGGTGTTTGCGTTAAGCATAGACATGATTGGATTATGTTTATCGCAATACGGTTATTCATTATAGGAGAATAATGGTTACTCTGTCTATTTGAATAATACCTTCAATGGTCTTGCACCTAAAATGAATGGTTTATTGAATCTCGATCGTAGTGATACACATGTTCATGCCAAAAGATATAAGATAGTAATGATAGTACCACATACTTGTGGCACTGCCACTTGAGTCATATTGGTATAAAACGCATGAAGAAGCTCCATGTTGATGGATCTTTGGACTCACTCGTTTTTGAAAAGATTGAGACATGCGAACCATGTCTATTAGTATATATGCATGAAGAAAGTCCATACAGATGGATCATTTGGACTCACTTGATTTTGAATCACTTGAGACATGCAAATCATACCACATGGGCAAGATGACTGAAAGGCCTCGTTTTCAGTAAGATGGAACAAGAGAGCAACTTGTTGGAAGTAATACATTTGATGTGTGCAGTCCAATGAGTGCTGAGGCACGCAGTGGATATCGTTATGTTCTTACTTCACAGATGATTTGAGTAGATGCTGAAAATATTTACTTGATGAAACACAAGTCTGAATTATTGAAAGGTTCAAGTAATTTCAGAGTGAAGTTGAAGATCGTCGTGACAAGAGGATAAAATGTCTGTGATATGATCATAGAGATGAATATCTGAGTTACGAGTTTGGCACACAATTAAGAAATTGTGGAAATTGTTTCACGACTAATACTGCCTGGAACACCATATTGTGATGGTGTCTCCGAACATCATAACTGCACCCTATTGGATATGGTGCATACCATGATGTCTCTTATCGAATTACAACTATCGTTTATGGGTTAGGCATTAGAGACAACCGCATTCACTTTAAATAGGGCACCACACAATTCCGTTGAGACGACACCGTATGAACTATGGTTTAGAGAAACCTAAGCTGTCGTCTCTTAAAAGTTTGGGGCTGCGACGCTTATGTGAAAAAGTTTCAGGCTGATAAGCTCGAACCCAAAGCGGATAAATGCATCTTCATAGAATACCCAAAACAATTGGGTATACCTCCTATTTCAGATCTGGAAGCAAAAGTGATAGTTTAGTGCACCATGCTTAATGGCTTAGAATCGGGACTTCAAAGACGTTTTGAACGTCATGGACCATATAAGATGTTCCAGGAGTTGAAGTTAATATTTCAAGCAAATGCCCGAGTTGAGAGATATGAAGTCTCCAACAAGTTCTATAGCTAAAAAGATGGAGGAGAATCGCTCAACTAGTGAGCATATGCTCAGATTGTCTGGGTACTACAATCGCTTGAATCAAGTGGGAGTTTATCTTCCAGATAAAATAGTGATTGACAGAATTCTCTAGTCATCATCACCAAGTTAGTAGAACTTCGTGATGAACTATAGTATGCAAGGGATGACGAAAGTAATTCCCGAGCTCTTCGTGATGCTGAAATCGACGAAGGTAGAAATCAAGAAAAACATCAAGTGTTGATGGTTGACGAGACAACATCAAGTGTTGATGGTTGACGAGACCACTTCAAGTATTGATGGTTGACGAGACCACTAGTTTCAAGAAAAGGGCAAAGGGAAGAAAGGGAACTTCAAAAATAACGGCAAGCAAGTTGCTGCTCAAGTGAAGAAGCCTAAGTCTGGTCCTAAGCCTGAGACTAAGTGCTTCTACTGCAAAGGGACTAGTCACTGGAGGCGGAATTGCCCCAAGTATTTGGTGGATAAGAAGGATGGCAAAGTAAACAAAAGTATATTGGATATACATGTTATTGATGTGTATTTACTAGTGTTTATAGCAACCCCTCAGTATTTGATACTGGTTCAGTTGCTAAAGAGTAGTAACTCGAAAACGGGAGTTGCAGAATAAACAGAGACTAGTAAAAGGCGAGGTGACGATGTGTGTTGGAAGTAGTTCCAAGATTGATATGATCATCATCGCACACTTCCTATACTTTCGGGATTAGTGTTGAAACTAAATAAGTGTTATTTGGTGTTTGCGTTGAGCATGAATATGATTTGATCATGTTTATTGCAATACGGTTATTCATTTAAGTTAGAGAACAATTGTTGTTCTGTTTACATGAATAAAAACCTTCTATGGTCATACACACCAACGAAAATGGTTTGTTGGATCTCGATCGTAGTGATACACATAATCATAATATTGAAGCCAAAAGATGCAAAGTTAATAATGATAGTGCAACTTATTTGTGGCACTGCCGTTTAGGTCATATTGGTGTAAAGCGCATGAAGAAACTCCATACTGATGGGATTTTGGAATCACTTGATGCTTGCGAACTGTGCCTCATGGGCAAGATGACTGAAACGCCGTTCTCCGGAACTATGGAGAGAGCAACAGATTTGTTGGAAATCATACATACAGATGTATGTGGTCCGATGAATATTGAGGCTCGTAGCATGTATCATTATTTTCTGACCTTCACAGATGATTTGAGCAGATATGGGTATATCTACTTGATGAAACACAAAGTCTGAAACATTTGAAAAGTTCAAAGAATTTCAGAGTGAAGTGGAGAATCATCGTAACAAGAAAATAAAAGTTTCTACGATATGATCGCAGAGGTAAAATATTTGAGTTACGAATTTGGCCTTCAGTTAAAACAAAGTGAAATAGTTTCACTACTCATGTCACCTGGAACACCACGGTGTAATGGTGTGTCCGAACGTCATAACCGTACTTTATTGGATATAGTGCAATCTATGACGTTTCTTACCGATTTACCACTATAGTTTTGGGGTTATGCATTAGAGACAGCTGCATTCACATTAAATAGGGCACCATCAAAATCCGTTGAGACGACGCCTTATGAACTGAGGTTTAGCAAGAAACCAAAGTTGTCGTTTCTTAAAATTTTGAGGTTGCGATGCTTATGTGAAAAAGTTTCATCCTGATAAGCTCAAACCCAAATCGGAGAAATGTGTCTTCATAGGATACCCAAAGGAGACAGTTGGGTACACCTTCTATCACAGATCCGAAGGCAAGACATTCGTTGCTAAAAATGGATCCTTTCTAGAGAAGGAGTTTCTCTCGAAAGAAGTGAGTGGGAGGAAAGTAGAACTTGATGAGGTAACTGTACCTGCTCCCTTATTGGAAAGTAGTTCATCACAGAAATCTGTTCCTGTGACTCCTACACCAATTAGTGAGGAAGTTAATGATGATGATCATGGAACTTTAGATCAAGTTATTACTGAACCTCGTAGGTCAACCAGAGTAAGATCCGCACCAGAGTGGTACGGTAATCCTGTTCTGGAGGTTATGTTACTAGACCATGACGAACCTATGAACTATGAAGAAGCGATGGTGAGCCCAGATTCCGCAAAATGGCTTGAGGCCATGAAATCTGAGATAAGATCCATATATGAGAACAAAGTATGGACTTTGATTGACTTGCCCAATGATCGGCGAGCCATTGAGATTAAATGGATCTTCAAGAGGAAGACGGACACTGATAGTAGTGTCACTATCTACAAAGCTAGAATTGTCGCAGTTTTCGACAAGTTCAAGATGTTGACTACGATGAGAGTTTCTCACTCGTATCTATGCTTAAGTCTGTCCGAATCATGTTAGCAATTGCCGCATTTTATGAAATATGGCAAAGGGATAAACAAAACTGCATTCCTTAATGGATTTATTAAAGAAGAGTTGTATATGATGCAACCAGAAGGTTTTGTCAATCCTAAAGGTGCTAACAAAATATGCAAGCTCCAGCGATCCATCAATGGACTGGTGCAAGCATCTCGGAGTTGGAATATACACTTTGATAAGTTGATCAAAGGATATAGTTTTATACAGACTTGCGGTGAAGCCTGTATTTACAAGAAAGTGAGTGGGAGCACTACAACATTTTTGATAAGTATATGTGAATGACATATTGTTGATCGGAAATAATGTAGAATTATTCTGCAAAGCATAAAGGAGTGTTTGAAAGGAGTTTTTCAAAGAAAGACCTCGGTGAAGCTGCTTACATATTGAGCATCAAGATCTATAGAGATAGATCAAGACGCTTGATAAGTTTTTTCAATGAGTACATACCTTAACAAGATTTTGAAGTAGTTCAAAATACAACAGTCAAAGAAAGAGTTCTTGCCTGTGTTACAAGGTATGAAATTGAGTAAGACTCAAAGCCCGACCTCGGCAGAAGATAGAACGAGAATGAAAGTCATTCCCTATGCCTTGGCCATAGGTTCTATAAAGTATGCCATGCTGTGTACCAGATCTATTGTATACCCTACACTGATTTTGGCAAAGGGAGTACAATAGTGATCTAGGAGTAGATCACTGGACAGCGGTCAAAATTATCCTTAGTGGAATAAGGATATGTTTCTCGATTATGGAAGTGACAAAAGGTTCGTCGTAAAGGGTTACGTCGATGCAAGTTTTGACACTAAATCTAGATGACTCTAAGTCTCGGTCTAGATACATATTGAAAGTGGGAGCAATTAGCTAGAGTAGCTCCGTGCAGAGCATTGTAGACATAGAAATTTGCAAAATACTTACGGATCTGAATGTGACAGACCCATTGACTAAAAGTATCTCACAAGCAAAACATGATCACACCTTAGTACTTTTTGGGTGTTAATCACATAGCGATGTGAACTAGATTACTGACTCTAGTAAACCCTTTGGGTGTTGGTCACATGACGATGTGAACTATGGGTGTTAATCACATGGTGATGTGAACTATTGCTGTTAAATCACATGGCGATGTGAACTAGATTATTGACTCTAGTGCAAGTGGGAGACTGAAGGAAATATGCCCTAGAGGCAATAATAAAGTTATTATTTATTTCCTTATATCATGATAAATGTTTATTATTCATGCTAGAATTGTATTAACCGGAAACATAATACATGTGTGAATACATAGACATACATAGTGTCACTAGTATGCCTCTACTTGACTAGCTCGTTAATCAAAGATGGTTAAGTTTCCTAACCATAGACATGGGTTGTCATTTGATTAACGGGATCACCTCATTAGGAGAATGACGTGATTGACTTGACCCATTCCGTTAGCTTAGCACCCGATCGTTTAGTATGTTGCTACTGCTTTCTTCATGACTTATACATGTTCCTATGACTATGAGATTATGTAACTCCCGTTTACCGGAGGAACACTTTGTGTGCTACCAAACGTCACAACGTAAATGGGTGATTATAAAGGTGCTCTACAGGTGTCTCCAAAGGTACTTGTTGGGTTGGCGTATTTCGAGATTAGGATTTGTCACTCCAATTGTCGGAGAGGTATCTCTTGGCCCACTCGGTAATGCACATCACTATAAGCCTTGCAAGCATTGTGACTAATGAGTTAGTTGCGGGATGATGTGTTACGGAACGAGTAAAGAGACTTGCCGGTAACGAGATTGAACTAGGTATCGATATACCGACGATCAAATTTCGGGCAAGTAACATACCGGTGACAAAGGGAACAACGTATGTTGTTATGCGGTCTGACCGATAAAGATCTTCATAGAATATGTGGGAGCCAATATGGGCATCCAGGTCCCGCTATTGGTTATTGACCGGAGACGTGTCTCGGTCATGTCTACATAGTTCTCGAACCCGTAGGGTCCGCACGCTTAAAGTTACGATGACAGTTTTATTATGAGTTTATGTATGTTGATGTACCGAAGGAGTTCGGAGTCCCGGATGAGATCGGGGACATGACGAGGAGTTTCGAAATGGTCGAGACGTAAAGATCGATATATTGGACGACTATATTCGGACTTCGGAAAGGTTCCGAGTGATTCGGGTATTTTTCGGAGTACCGGAGAGTTACGGGAATACGTATTGGGCCTTATTGGGCCATACGGGAAAGAAGGAAAAGGGCCTCAAGGGTGGCCGCACCCCTCCCCTTGGTCTGGTCCGAATTGGACTAGGGAAAGGGGGGCGCCCCCTTCCTTCCTTCTCTTTTTCCCTTCCTCTTTTCCTATTCCTTATGGGAGGTGGAATCCTACTAGGACTAGGGAGTCCTAGTAGGACTCCACACTTGGTGCGCCCCCTCCTAGGGTCGGCTTCCTCCTCCCTTGCTCCTTTATATACGGGGGCAGGGGGCACCCCATGGACACAACAATTGATCCTTGAGATCTCTTAGCCGTGTGCGGTGCCCCCCTCCACCATATTACACCTCGATAATACCGTTGCGGAGCTTAGGCGAAGCCCTGCGTCGGTGGAACATCATCATCGTCACCACGCCGTCGTGCTGACGAAACTCTCCCTCAACACTCGGCTGGATCGGAGTTCGAGGGACGTCATCGAGCTGAACGTGTGTAGAACTCGGAGGTGCCGTACGTTCGGTACTTGATCGGTCGGATCGTGAAGACGTACGACTACATCAACCGCGTTGTGATAACGCTTCCGCTGTCGGTCTACGAGGGTACGTGGACAACACTCTCCCCTCTCGTTGCTATGCATCACCATGATCTTGCGTGTGCGTAGGAATTTTTTTGAAATTACTACGTTCCCCAACACTACAGGTATCTCCGAAAGTGTCTGTTGGGTTGGCACGAATCGTGACTGGGATCCGTATGAAGGAGAGGTATCTCTGGGCCCACTCGGTAATGCATCATCATAATGAGCTCAATGTGACCAAGTGTTTGGTCACGGGATCATGCATTACGGTACGAGTAAAGTGACTTGCCGGTAACGAGATTGAACAAGGTATTGGGATACCGACGATCGAATCTCGGGCATGTAACGTACCGATTGACAAAGGGAATTGTATACGGGATTGATTGAATCCTCGACATCGTGGTTCATCCGATGAGATCATCGTGGAACATGTGGGAGCCAACATGGGTATCCAGATCCCGCTGTTGGTTATTGACCGGAGAGTCGTCTCGGTCATGTCTGCATGTCTCCCGAACCCGTAGGGTCTACACACTTAAGGTTCGGTGACGCTAGGGTTGTGGAGATATTAGTATGCGGAAATCCGAAAGTCATTCGGAGTCCCGGATGAGATCCCGGACGTCACGAGGAGTTCCGGAATGGTCCGGAGGTAAAGATTTATATATGGGAAGTCATATTTTGGCCACCGGAAAATGTTCGGGATTTTTCGGTATTGTACCGGGAAGGTTCTAGAAGGTTCCGAAGTGGGGCCCACCTGCATGGGGGGACCCACATGAACGTGGGTAGTGGGGGCAAGGCCCCACACCCCTGGTCAAGGTGCACCAAGATCCCACCTTAGAAGGAATAAGATCATATCCCGAAGGGATAAGATCAAGATCCCTAAAAAAGGGAGATAACAATCGGTGGGGAAGGGAAATGATGGGATTTCTTTCCCCCACCTTTGCCAACGCCCCAATGGACTTGGAGGGCAAGAAACCAGCCCCCTCCACCCCTATATATAGTGGGAAGGCGCATGGGAGCAGCACCCCAAGCCCCTGGTGCCTCCCTCTCCCTCCCGTGACACCTCTCCCTCTCGCTGAGCTTGGCGAAGCCCTGCCGAGATCCCCACTGCTTCCACCACCACGCCGTCGTGTTGCTGGATCTCCATCAACCTCTCCCTCCCCTTGCTGGATCAAGAAGGAGGAGACGTCTTCCCAACCGTACGTGTGTTGAACGCGGAGGTGCCGTCCGTTCGGCGCTCGGTCATCGGTGATTTGGATCATGACGAGTACGACTCCGTCAACCCCGTTCACTTGAACGCTTACGCTCGCGATCTACAAGGGTATGTAGATGCACTCCTCCCCTCTCGTTGCTAGCATCTTCTAGATTGATCTTGGTGACACGTAGGAAAATTTTGAATTTCTGCTACGTTCCCCAACATGCACTTCACTTATATTCTTTGAGTATGGCTTTATATAATGCTTCATGTGCTTCACTTATATCATTTGAAGTTTGGATTGCCTGTTTCTCTTCACATAGAAAACCTCCATTTGTAGAATGCTCTTTTGCTTCACTTATATTTGTTAGAGTGTGGGCATATCTTTTGTAGAAAGAATTAAACTCTCTTGCTTCACTTATATCTATTTAGAGAGATGACAGGAATTGGTCATTCACATGGTTAGTCATAAAATTCTACATAAAACTTGTAGATCACTGAATATGATATGTTTGATTCCTTGCAATAGTTTTGCGATATAAAGATGGTGATATTAGAGTCATGCTAGTGAGTAGTTGTGGATTGTAGAAATACTTGTGTTGAAGTTTGTGATTCCCGTAGCATGCACGTATGGTGAACCGTTATGTGATGAAGTCGGAGCATGATTTATTTATTGATTGTCTTCCTTATGAGTGGCGGTCGGAGACAAGCGATGGTATTTTCCTACCGATCTATCCCCCTAGGGGCATGCGCGTAGTACTTTGTTTCGATAGCTAATAGACTTTTGCAATAAGTATGTGAGTTCTTTATGACTAATGTTGAGTCCATGGATTATACGCACTCTCACCCTTCCATCATTGCTAGCCTCTTCGGTACGGTGCATTGCCCTTTCTCACCTCGAGAGTTGGTGCAAACTTCGCCGGTGCATCCAAACCCCATGATATGATACGCTCTGTCACACATAAGCCTCCTTATATCTTCCTCAAAACAGCCACCATACCTACCTATCATGGCATTTCCAAAGCCATTCCGAGATATATTGGCATGCAACTTCCATCATCATCATATACATGACTTGAGCATTCATCGTCATATTGCTTTGCATGATCGTAAGATAGCTAGCATGATATTTTCATGGCTTGTCCATTTTTTGATATCTTTGCTACGCTAGATCATTGCACATCCCGGTACCCCCCGAAGGCATTCATATAGAGTCATATCTTTGTTCTAGTATTGAGTTGTAATATTGAGTTATAAGTAAATAAAAGTCTGATGATCATCATTATTAGAGCATTGCCCCGGTGAGGAAAGGATGATGGAGACTATGATTCCCCCACAAGTCGGGATGAGACTCCGGACTTTAAAAAAATAATAAAAGAGGCCAAAGAAGCCCAAATAAAAAAAGAGGCCAAAGAAGCCCACAAAAAAAAGAACAAAAAAGAACAAAAAAATAGAGAAAAAGAGAGAAGGGGCAATGTTACTATCCTTTTACCACACTTGTGCTTCATAGTAGCACCATGTTCTTCATATAGAGAGTCTCTTGAGTTATCACTTTCATATACTAGTGGGAATTTTCATTATAGAACTTGGCTTGTATATTCCGATGATGGGCTTCCTCAAATGCCCGAGGTCTTCATGATCAAGCAAGTTGGATGCACACGCACTTAGTTTTCAGTTTGAGCTTTCATATACTTATAGCTCTAGTGCATCTGTTGCATGGCAATCCCTACTCCTCGCATTGACATCAATTAATGGGCATCTCCATAGCTCGTTGATTAGCCGCGTCGATGTGATACTTTCTCCTTTTTGTCTTCTCCACACAACCTCCACCATCATATTCTATTCCACCCATAGTGCTATGTCCATGGCTAACGCTCATGTATTGCGTGAAAGTTGAAAAGGTTTGAGAACGTCAAAAGTATGAAACAATTGCTTGGCTTGTCATCGGGGTTGTGCATGATTTGAATATTTTGTGTGGTGAAGATGGAGCATAGCCAGACCATATGATTTTGTAGGGATAACTTTCTTTGGCCATGTTATTTTGAAAAGACATGATTGCTTTATTAGTATGCTTGAAGTATTGCTGTCTTCATGTCAAAAGACAGGCTATTGCTTTGAATCACTCGTGTCTTAATATTCATGCCATGATTAGATTACATGATCAAGATTATGCTAGGTAGCATTCCACATCAAAAATTATCTTTTTTATCATTTACCTACTCGAGGACGAGCAGGAATTAAGCTTGGGGATGCTGATACGTCTCCGTCGTATATATAATTTTTGATTGTTCCATGCCAATATTATACAACTTTCATATACTTTTGGCAACTTTTTATACTATTTTTGGGACTAACATATTGATCCAGTGCCCAGTGCCAGTTCCTGTTTGTTGCATGTTTTTTGTTTCGCAGAAAATCCACATCAAACAGAGTCCAAACGGGATAAAAACCGACGGAGATTTTTTTGGAATATATGTGAATTTTGGGAAGTGGAGTCAACGCGAGACGATGCCCGAGGGGGCCACGAGGCAGGGGGGCACGCCCCAGGGGGGCAGGCGCGCCCCTGACCCTCGTGGACACCCAGGCAGTTGGTGCCCTTCCTTCGCCGCAAGAAAGCTAATATCCAGATAAAAATCGTGTTCAAATTCCAATCCAATCGGAGTTATGGATCTCCGGGAATATAAGAAACGGTGAAAGGCCAGATCTGGGAGCGCAGAAACAGAGAGAGACAGAGAGACAAATCCAATCTCGGAGGGGCTCTCGCCCCTCCCATGCCATGGAGACCAAGGACCATAGGGGAAACCCTTCTCCCATCTAGGGAGAAGGTTAAGGAAGAAGAAGAAGGGGGGCCCTCTCCCCCTCTCTTCCGGTGGTGCCGGAACGCCGCCGGGGCCATCATCAACACCGCAATCTACACCAACAACTTCACCGCCCTCATCACCAACTCTTCCCCCCTCTATGCAGCGGTGTAACCCCTCTTTTACCCGATGTAATCTCTACTTAAACATGGTGCTCAACGCTATATATTATTTCCCAATGATGTATGGCTATCCTATGATGTTTGAGTAGATCCGTTTTGTCCTATGGGTTAATTGATGATCATGATTGGTTTGAGTTGCATGTTTTATTACTGGTGCTATCCTATGGTGCTCTCCGTGTCACGCAAGCGTGAGGGATTCCCGTTGTAGGGTGTTGCAATACATTCATGATTCGCTTATAGTGGGTTGCTTGAGTGACAGAAGCATAAACCCGAGTAAGGGGGTTGTTGCGTATGGGATAAATAGGACTTGATGCTTTAATGCTATGGTTGGGTTTTACCTTAATGATCTTTAGTAGTTGCGGATGCTTGCTAGAGTTCCAATCATAAGTGCATATGATCCAAGAAGAGAAAGTATGTTAGCTTATGCCTCTCCCTCAAATAAAATTGCAATAATGATTACCGGTCTAGTTATCGATTGCCTAGGGACAAATAACTTTCTTGTGTGACAACAAGCTCTCTACTAAAACTAACTTTATTGCTACTTACATGCTCTTTATTATCTTGCAAACTTATCCTACAACACCTACAAAGTACTTCTAGTTTCATACTTATTCTAGGTAAAGCAAACGTTAAGCGTGCGTAGAGTTGTATCGGTGGTCGATAGAACTTGAGGGAATATTTGTTCTACCTTTAGCTCCTCGTTGGGTTCGACACTCTTACTTATCGAAAGAGGCTACAATTGATCCCCTATACTTGTGGGTTATCAAGGGGTGACATCCCAAAGCTAAGAGCACAGTACTCCAAGCACATTCTTATCACACACTGGCGACTTAAAGTCCAAAACTAGGCTGGGTTAATAAAACGCCAGATAGATTCATATATGAACCATAAGGCAACATGGCCCGAATCAGTGTTTTCAACCATGTATCAACATGGCTCAAAAGATGAACCTCAAAAAATGTTCAAACCAAACATAAATCAGAAAAAACAATGCATTCATAGGCTGCAAAGCCTCAGTGTCAAGTGCTATTCAAGGGCCACACAACCGCTGAGTTAAACCTTAATTCAAACCCGTAAGCCGGACCTCACATGACCAATCGTCGTTTTAACTTTGACAAATCAGGGTCTTTATAAGATTGATTGTAAAGAGTACGGCGAATCATTCCAGGATTACCTGGTCAGAGTGGCAGGCAAACAAAGGCAGGATAACCCGGATTTTTGGTGAATACACCTGGCGTCCAAGCCTATTACAAGGGACAACTGATACGCCCATTTTACAAGGTTTACACGAAGAGGGAGAATACCGGCAGCTGGAATTCTGGGATGGAAAAGGAGCAAATATTAGAGACCTACTCTGCACAACTCCAAAAGTCCTGAAACTCCACGAAAGTCAGTTTTGCAATATATTAAAAATATTGGGCGAAGAAAGCACCAGAGGGGGGCCACACCCTGTCCACGAGGGTGGGGGGCGCGCCCTACCCCCTCTGGGCGCGCCCCTGCCTTGTGGGCCCCCTGGCAGGCCTCCAGTGCCCATATTTTGCTATATGAAGTCTTTCGCCCTGGAAAAAATAAGGAGGAAGCTTTCGGGACGAAGCGCCGCCGCCACGAGGCGGAACCTGGCGAAACCAATCTAGGGCTCCGGCGGAGCTGTTCTGCCAGGGAAACATCCCTCCGGGAGGGGGAAATCATCACCATCGTCATCACCATCGATCCTCTCATCGGGAGGGGGTCAATCTCCATCAACATCTTCACTAGCACCATCTCCTCTCAAACCCTAGTTCATCTCTTGTATCCAATCTTTGTCCCAAAACCTCAGATTGGTACATGTGGGTTGCTAGTAGTGTTGATTACTCCTTGTAGTTGATGCTAGTTGGTTTATTTGGTGGAAGATCATATGTTCAGATCCTTTATGCATATTTATACCCCTCTGATTATGAACATGAATATGATTTGTGAGTAGTTACGTTTGTTCCTGAGGACATGGGAGAAGTCTTGCTATAAGTAGTCATGTGAATTTGGTATTCGTTCGATATTTTGATGAGATGTATGTTGTCTTTCCTCTAGTGGTGTTATGTGAACGTCAACTACATGACACTTCACCATTATTTGGGCCTAGGGGAAGGCATTGGGAAGTAATAAGTAGATGATGGGTTGCTAGAGTGACAGAAGCTTAAACCCTAGTTTATGCGTTGCTTCGTAAGGGGCTGATTTGGATCCATATGTTTCATGCTATGGTTAGGTTTACCTTAATACTTCTTTTGTAGTTGCAGATGCTTGCAAGAGGGGTTAGTCATAAGTGGGATGCTTGTCCAAGGAAGGGAAGTACCCAAGCACTGGTCCACCCACATATCAAATTATCAAAGTAACGAACGCGAATCATATGAGCATGATGAAAACTAGCTTGACGATAATTCCCATGTGTCCTCGGGAGCGCTTTCCTTTATATAAGAGTTTGTCCAGGCTTGTCCTTTGCTACAAAAAGGATTGGGCCACCTTGCTGCACCTTGTTTACTTTTGTTACTTGTTACCCGTTACGAATTACCTTATCACAAAACTATCTATTACCGATAATTTCAGTGCTTGCAGAGAATATCTTACTAAAAACCGCTTGTCATTTCCTTCTGCTCCTCGTTGGGTTCGACACTCTTACTTATCGAAAGGACTATGATAGATCCCCTATACTTGTGGGTCATCAAGACTCTTTTCTGGCGCCGTTGCCGGGGAGTGAAGCGCCTTTGGTAAGGAAAAATTTATATAGTGTGCTGAAGTTTACTGTCACTTGTTACTATGGAACATAATCCTTTGAGGGGCTTGTTCGGGGTATCTTCACCCCGACCAGTAGAGCAAAGAGTTGCTCCTCAACCTACTGAACCTACTGAAAATGTTTACTTTGAAATTCCTTTGGGTATGATAGAGAAACTGCTAGCTAGTCCTTTTACAGGAGATGGAACATTGCATCCCGATTTACACTTAATCTATGTGGATGAAGTTTGTGGATTATTTAAGCTTGCAGGTATGCCCGAGGATGTTATCAGGAAGAAGGTCTTCCCTTTATCTTTGAAAGGAAAGGCATTGACATGGTTTAGGCTATGTGATGATATTGGATCATGGAACTACAACCAATTGAAATTGGAATTTCATCAGAAGTTTTATCCTATGCATCTGGTTCATCATGATCGTAATTATATATATAATTTTTGGCCTCGCGAAGGAGAAAGCATCGCTCAAGCTTGGGGGAGGCTTAAGTCAATGTTATATTCATGCCCCAATCATGAGCTCTCAAGAGAAATTATTATTCAAAAATTTTATGCTCGGCTTTCTCTCAATAATCGCTCCATGCTCGATACTTCTTGTACTGGTTCTTTTATGATGAAGACTATTGAATTCAAATGGGATTTATTGGAAAGAATTAAACGCAACTCTGAAGATTGGGAACGACGAAGGTAAGGAGTCAGGTACAACACCTAAGTTTGATTGTGTTAAATCTTTTATGGATACCGATGTTTTACGTGAATTTAGCACTAAATATGGACTTGACTCTGAGATAGTAGCTTCTTTCTGTGAATCATTTGCTACTCATGTTTATCTCCCTAAGGAGAAGTGGTTTAAATATCATCCTCCCATTGAAGTAAAAGTAGTTGAACCTATTAAAGTTGAAGAAAAGACTATCACTTATAATGTTGATCCTATTGTTCCTACCGCTTATATTGAGAAGCCACCTTTCCCTGTTAGAATAAAGGATCATGCTAAAGCTTCAACTGTGGTCAACAAAATTAGTATTAGAACACCTACACCCCCTGAGCAAATTAAAGTTGAACCTAATATTGCTATGGTTAAAGATCTCTTGGTCGATAATATTGATGGGCATGGTATTTACTTCTGTGATGAAGCTACTAGAATTGCTAGACCCGATACTAAAAAGAAACATAAACCTGTTGTAGGCATGCCTGTTATTTCTGTTAAAATAGGAGATCATTGTTATCATGCTTATGTGATATGGGTGCTAGTGCAAGTGCAATACCTCATTCTTTATACGAAGAAATTATGCATGATATTGCACCTGCTGAGTTAGAAGGTATTGATGTTACAATTAAGCTTGCCAATAGAGATACTATTTCACCAGTTGGGATTGTTAGATATGTTGAAGTCTTGTGTGGGAATGTTAAATATCCTACTGATTTTCTTGTTCTTGGTTCCCCACAAGATGACTTTTGTCCCATTATATTTGGCAGACCCTTCTTGAATAATGTTAATGCTAAGATAGATTGCAAAAAGGATGTTGTTACTATTGGTTTAGGGGATATGTCTCATGACTTTAATTTTGCTAAATTTCGTAGACAACCCCATGATAAAGAATTGCCTAGTAAAGATGAAATTATTGGTCTTGCTTCTATTGTCGTGCCTCCTAATGATCCTTTAGAACAATATTTGCTAGACCATGATAATGATATGTTTATGAATGAAAGAAGGGAAATAGATGAAGTATTCTTTAAGTAGGGACCTATTTTGAAACACAACTTGCCTGTTGAAATTCTAGGGGATCCTCCTCCACCCAAGGGTGATCCCGTGTTTGAGCTTAAACCATTACCTGATACTCTTAAATATGCTTATCTTGATGAAAAGAAGATATATCCTGTTATTATTAGTCCTAACCTTTCAGAGCAAGAAGAAGAGAAATTATTGAAAACTCTGAAGAAGCACCGTGCTGCTATTGGATATACTCTTGATGATCTTAAGGGCATTAGTCCTACTCTATGCCAGCACAAAATAAAATTGGAGAAAGACACTAAACCAGTTGTTGATCACCAACGACGGTAAATCCTAAGATGAAAGAAGTGGTAAGAAAAGAAATACTAGAGCTTCTGGAGGCAGGTATAATTTATCTTGTTGCTGATAGTCAGTGGGTAAGTCATGTCCATTGTGTCCCTAAGAAGGGAGGTATTACTGTTGTTCCTAATGATAAAGATGAATTGATCCCACAAAGAATTGTTACAAGTTATAGAATGGTAATTGATTTCCGCAAACTAAATAAAGCTACTAAAAAGGATCATTACCCTTTACCTTTTATTGATCAAATGCTAGAAAGATTATCCAAACATACACATTTTTGCTTTCTAGACGGTTATTCTAGCTTCTCTCAATTACCTGTGTCAAAAGAGGATCAAGAAAAGACCACTTTTACTTGCCCTTTCGGTACCTTTGCTTATAGACGTATGCCTTTTGGTTTATGCAATGCACCTGCTACCTTTTAAAGATGTATGACTGCTATATTCTCTGACTTTTGTGAAAAGATTGTTGAGGTTTTCATGGATGATTTCTCCGTATATGGAACTTATTTTGATGATTGCTTAAGCAACCTTGATCGAGTTTTGCAGAGATGTGAAGAAACTAATCTTGTCTTGAATTGGGAAAAGTGCCACTTTATGGTTAATGAAGGTATTGTCTTGGGGCATAAAATTTCTGAAAGAGGTATTGAAGTTGATAAAGCTAAAGTTGATGCTATTGAAAAGATGCCGTGTCCTAAGGACATTAAAGGTATAAGAAGTTTCCTTGGTCATGCAGGTTTTTATAGGAGGTTCATTAAAGACTTCTCAAAAATTTATAGGCCTCTGACTAATCTCTTACAAAAAGATGTTCCTTTTGTCTTTGATGATGATTGTGTAGAAGCATTTGAAATACTTAATAAAGCCTTGATTTCTGCACCTATTGTTCAGCCACCTGATTGGAATTTACCCTTTGAAATTATGTGTGATGCTAGTGATTATGCTGTAGGTGCTGTTCTAGGACAAAGAGTTGATAAGAAATTAAATGTTATCCAATATGCTAGTAAAACTCTAGACAGTGCCCAAAGAAATTATGCTACTACCGAAAAAGAATTTTTAGCAGTTGTATTCGCTTGTGATAAGTTCAGACCTTATATTGTTGATTCTAAAGTAACTGTTCACACTGATCATGCTGCTATTAAATATCTTATGGAAAAGAAAGATGCTAAACCTAGACTTATTAGATGGGTTCTCCTACCACAAGAATTTGATTTGCATATTATTGATAGAAAGGGAGCTGAGAACCCCGTTGCAAACAACTTATCTAGGTTAGAGAATGTTCTTGATGACCCACTACCTATTGATGATAGCTTTCTTGATGAACAATTAGCTGTCATAAATGCTTCTTGTACTGCTCCATGGTATACTGATTATGCTAATTACATTGTTGCTAAATTTATACCACCTAGTTTCACATGCCAGCAAAAGAAAAAGTTTTTCTATGATTTAAGACATTACTTCTAGGATGACCCACACCTTTATAAAGAAGGAGTAGATGGTGTTATTAGACGTTGTGTTCCTGAGCATGAATAGGAACAGATCCTACGCAAGTGTCACTCCGAGGCTTATGGAGGACACCACGCTGGAGATAGAACTGCACATAAGGTATTGCAATCCGGTTTTTACTCGCCTACTCTCTTCAAACATCCCCGTAAGTTTGTCTTGTCTTGTGATGAATTTCAAAGAATTGGTAATATTAGTAGACGTCAAGAAATGCCTATGAACTATTCACTTGTTATTGAACCATTTGATGTTTGGGGCTTTGATTATATGGGACTGTTTCCTTCCTCTAATGGGTATACACATATTTTAGTTGTTGTTGATTACGTTACTAAGTGGGTAGAAGCTATTCCAACTAGTAGTGCTGATCATAACACCTCTATTAAGATGCTTAAAGAAGTTATTTTTCCGAGGTTTGGAGTCCCTAGATATTTAATGACCGATGGTGGTTCACATATTATTCATGGTGCTTTTCGTAAGATGCTTGCTAAGTATGATGTTAATCATAGAATTGCATCTCCATACCATCCACAATCTAGTGGTCAAGTAGAACTGAGTAATAGAGAGCTTAAATTAATTTTGCAAAAGATTGTTAATAGATCTAGAAAGAATTGGTCCAAAAAACTTGATGATGCATTATGGGCCTATAGAACTGCATATAAAAATCCTATGGTATGTCTCCGTATAAGATGGTTTATGGAAAAGCATCTCACTTACCTCTCGAACTAGAACATAAGGCATATATTGGGCCATTAAAGAGCTCAATTATGATTTCAAAATTGCCGGTGAGAAGAGACTATTTGACATTAGCTCACTTGATGAATGGAGAACCCAGGCCTATGAGAATGCTAAACTGTTCAAAGAAAAAGTTAAAACATGGCATGACAAAAGGATACAAAAGCGCGAGTTTAATGTAGGTGATTATGTTCTGCTATACAACTCTCGTTTAAGATTTTTTGCAGGAAAACTCCTCTCTAAATGGGAAGGTCCTTACGTTATCGAGGAGGTCTATCATTCCGGTGCCATAAAAATCAACAACTTCGAAGGCACAAATCTGAAGGTGGTGAACTATGACGCCCCCGATTTGACCGTACACTAATCATGCACGCAAATGTGTACGATCAAGATCAGGGAATCACGGGAAGATATCACAACACAACTCTACAACATAAATAAGTCATACAAGCATCATAATACAAGCCAGGGGCCTCGAGGGCTCGAATACAATTGCTCGATCATAGACTAGTCAGCGAAAGCAACAATATCTGAGTACAGACATAAGTAAGCAAGATTGCCTTAAGAAGGCTAGCACAAAAGTAGCAACGATCGAAAAGGCAAGGCCTCCTGCCTGGGACCTCCTAACTACTCGTCGAAGCCGAACTCCATGTAGAATCATCCTCGGGATCTCTAGCTCCTGGACTCCAGCATCTGGTGGCGACAATCAGGTATAGAAAGGGGAAAAGAGGGAGAAAAGCAACCGTGAGTACTCATCCAAAGTACTCGCAAGTAAGGAGCTACACTACATATGCATGGGTATATGTGTAAAGGGCCATATCGGTGGACTGAACTGCAGAATGCCAGAATAAGAGGGGGATAGCTACTCCTGTCGAAGACTACGCTTCTGGCTACCTCCATCTTGCAGCATGTAGAAGAGAGTAGATTGAAGTCCTCCAAGTAGCATCGTATAGCATAATCCTACCCGGCGATCCCCTCCTCGTCGCCCTGTTAGAGAGCGATCATCGGGTTGTATCTGGCACTTGGAAGGGTGTATTTTATTCAGTATCCAGTTCTAGTTGTCATAAGGTCAAGGTACAACTCCGGGTCGTCCTTTTACCGAGGGACACGGCTATTCGAATAGATAAACTTCCCTGCAGGGGTGCACCACATAACCCAACACGCTCGATCCCATTTGGCCGGACACACTTTTCTGGGTCATGCCCGGCCTCGTAAGATCAACACGTCGCAGCCCCACATAGGCTCAACAGAGAGGTCAGCACGCCGGTCTAACCCTATGCGCGCAGGGGTCTGGGCCCATCGCCCTATGCACACCTGCACGTTGCGTACGCGGCCGGAAGCAGACCTAGCCCCCTTAATACAAGCGCGAGTTTATGGTCCAATGTGGCGCGCGCCACTCAGTCGCTGACGTCTAAAGAGCTTCGGCTGATACCACGACGTCGGGATACCCATAACTACTCCCGCGTAGATGGTTAGTGCGTATAGACCAAATGGCCAGACTCAGATCAAATACCCAGAACTCGTTAAGCGTGTTAAGTATCCGCGAACGCCGACCAGGGCCAGGCCCACCTCTCTCCTAGGTGGTCTCAACCTGCCCTGTTGCTCCGCCACAAAGTATCAGTCGGGGGCCATCAGGAACCCAGGCCCACCTCTACCTGGATGGAGCCACCTGTCCTTTCAGCCCCCTCATCAGAATCACTTGCGGGTACTCAATGAGCCGACCCGACTTTAGTCACCACATGTGTCATGTATATAAAGTATATAGTATATACCCGTGATCACCTCCCGAAGTGATCACGGCCCAGTAGTATAGCATGGCAGACGGACAAGAGTGTAGGGCCACTGATGGAACACTAGCATCCTATACTAAGCAGTAGGATAGTAGGTAAGGGTAACAACTGTAGCAACAATGACAGGCTATGCATCAGTATAGGATTAACCGAAAGCAGTAACATGCTACACTACTCTAATGCAAGCAGTATAGAGAAGAATAGGCGATATCTGGTGATCAAGGGGGGGGGCTTGCCTGGTTGCTCAGACAAGGAGGGGTCGTCGGTGACGTAGTCGACCACAGGGGCATCAGCATCGTCACGGGGTCTACCGAAGAGAAGAGGGGGGAGAAACAGTAAATACATAGCAAGCAAGTGCATAACCGGACAACAGGCAGAGCTAGACGTGTTCTAACACGGTATGAGGTGATACCGGTGAAGGGGGGAAACATCCGGGAAAGTATCCCCGGTGTTTCACGTTTTCGGACTGATGAATCGGAGGTGAAATGTTGCAGGTTCACTATGCTAGGGACGCGTGGTGAACGAACGGGCTGCGTATCCGGATTTGTCTCGTCGTTCTGAGCAAGTTTCATGTAGAAAGTATTTTCATCCGAGTTACGGATTATTTTATATGATTTTCTAAAGATTTAATCATTTTCTGAATTTTAATTAATTATTTAATTCAACCTTATCCAAAACAGTGTTGCGATGACATCAGCGTGACATCATGCTGACGTCAGCAGTCATCTGACACGTGGGTCCCACATGTCATAGACTGATTAGGGTAATTAGGGTTAACTAGTTAATTAACTATTAATTAAACTAATTAATTAAATTAGATTAATCTAAACAGGGTTAATTAACTAATTAATTAATTATTTTTATTTATTTATTTATTATTATTATTATTTTTTAAATTCTTTTTTTTATAAAAACGTTCTCAGGGGCTGGGCCCCACTTGTCATTGGGCCAAGGGCCAATCGGGTGCTGGGCTATCGGGCACAGCCCGAACGGGCACTAGCCCGCGGGGCGCACCCGATTTGGGCGCTGCGGGGCGCCGGCGACCAGGGAGCAGGGGGGCCAGGGCGGCGCTGGGAGTTGCGGGCGGAGGCGGTGAATGGCGAAGCGGAGGGGGGGGGCACGGGGAGGCAGCTGCGGCGGCCGAAGACGGCGTAGCAGCTTCGCGAGCACGGGGAGAAGCCGGACACGGCGAGCACGGCGGGGCACTGGGCGCGGCCAGCGACGGGTGGGGACGAGCGCGAGCGAGGGGCTCGACCACAGGGGCGCGCGAGAGCGCGGGCACGGCGCGGTGGGGGGAGAGAGGAGGAGAGGGAGGCGCTCACAGGGGAGCGGGAGGGGCATGGCAGCGGGCTCGGGCGCGACGGCGTCCAGAGGAGGACGGGGGAGCGCGGTGGCGGTCCGGGGGCGATGGACGGCGGGATCGGCGATGGGGGCGGTGTCCTCGGACGCGAGCAGATCCGTCGAGGGAGATGGCGATGGCAGCGCGAGGTGGCGGGCGACGGAGCCGGCGAGGGCGACGACGGAGCCGACGAGGGCGGCGACGTGCACGTCGGGCGCGGCGAGTGCATGCCCCTGATCCAGAACGAGCGGAGAGGGAGAGGGGATCGGGGCGAGGGGAGTGGGGTGGAGTGAGTGGGGACGAGTGGTAGGTGTCGGTGGTGGCTAGGGTTGCGGGGGGGGGGGGGGGAGGGGATAAGGAGGCCCGACTGGGCTTGGTGGGCCGGCCGGTGCGGCGGCCAGCTGGGCCGTTCGGTCCAGCTTGGGGGGGGTTGTTTTATTTCTTTTTTTGTTTCTTTTCTGTTTTCTTTTCTTTATCTATGTTCTTTTCTATTTTATTCCTTCAATTTCTGTTTTATAAAATATAAATACAACTCCTAAATTAATGTTATAATTTATTCTACTGCCCCAAAAAGTTTGACACCTAATTAAAATAGTTTGCATTATTATTATTATTATTTTTAAAAGGCATTTAATTAATTGTCATAGCTCCTGTTTTAATTACTTTAGAGCCTTTAAACATTTTATAAAAGTGTGATTTCTCCACAATAATTACCTATGCATTATTTGGTAACACCCCAACATTTAGTTTTAATATTTGAAATTCTTTATCGTTTGACTTTATTTTAAGTTTGATTTTCGAATCGATTTTGAACTAACACGAGATTAATAACAGTAACCGTGGTGACGTGGCATCATTAACGTGGGATTACTGTAGCCTAATTATCCGGGCGTCACAATTCTCCTCCACTACAAGAAATCTCGTCCCGAGATTTAAGAGGGGAAGTGACGGGAAAGGGATTTGGTCACGAAATTCTAACGAGCGTTCTCGATCTTGGTTGCTCTTCTCGAAGCGGTTGATCCATTACGTTGATGTCTTCATTTTCCTGCTGATGAAGCTGGCATCCTTCCTTCGGGAACTCCATCGTACTTACAAAGGACAAGGGGTAACTTCGGAATAACAGGCCTCTGAACGGTTGACTATCTGGTTGATAACATCGGGAAAGGTGGCGGAAAGTAACTCTCGAATGGAAATTTAAGACAATATCGAGAGCAAAGTAAGGAGGTATCGTGGGGAAGTTTCGAGCGGGTAGGCAATCGTTTGATGCCCGAAGGGTTCTGAGCAACGGGAATAAGTATTGTGTCTGATACCAAAATTGATGATCTCACAAAAGGTGGCACGTGAATTACATACGAAGCCAAGCGTGAGGAATAACCTTGGGAACAGGGGGTGTACAAGAGAGTCAGGTTTCGATCCTGTGGAACTGTGGGTTATGGGCCCACCATGTGGTTAAAGTAGGAAGGGCGGTGACATCTTGCATGATCATGATAGCAAGGCATGTCAGAGGGTAGCCTGTCAGTTATATGTCAGCAACATCGTAGGTACCAAGGGCGAGGGACGAAGAGGACCACTTCCCTGCTCGTCGAACGAGGCGGATCAATAGGCAAAGTTCTCATCCATCGGTGGTTACCGGAATGTCACCAACAATAGTAACAGGGTCTTACTGACAGAGTTGTACACCGAGGTGTTTGCACAAGCAGGGGATTAATACTTCTTGGATCACCAGAATGATCGACCTATAATGATCACTAGAAACGTTAAACCAACCAATGGAAAGGAAAATATGATTATCAGATTAACAGAAGAATGGAAAGAAAAATGTGTTTAAACACATATTTCAAGGGTATATTCTTCCCAAGGGTAAGCAGAGCATGATATCCATGTTGGGATATAACGTAGAAAACCCTTTAGGAAAGAGGAGAGAAATTTCATGCCATTACCCATACAACGGTGTTTGGATAATTGATAAAGAGAGTTTAGCATTATGCTTCAATTGTTCTTATTGAAATTCGGAGTACCACAGACATGCTTCGAGGTAGCATTGACATGGTCTTCAAGCAAAAGACAGACTTTGAATACACAAGGATTCATCAGGAACAACATATAGAATAAGTCTTTCAATTTCCTCACGGAAGAATGGTTAACCTTGATAAAAAGGAAATTATAACAAAAGGTCCTCTGGCTAGGGGTGCTAAGCAAAGACACCACCTTATCGAATTATGTAGAGACCAATGTTATAACTCTTGGAAATATGCTCCAACCATCATATCTGACCGAGATTCAGATCTGATTGGTGTCAGGATACCTCAGACTCAGGATGCCTGAGAAGAAAAGGTGCAAAACAAATTGACGAGACGACATTGTAAGATTCTCGGGAAAATTACTACGAAAGCGGGTTCCGAAACAAAATCTCATCATTAAACCAATGAAGGGAAAAAGGTGGTAGCTGATGAACTCAGCGACAATTCATCGAGACTTCCAAAAGATGGGTTTCCACAATTATGTGAACAAGGAGATAACATTTGTCAGTGCAAATGATATAATGATGTATGCTCGAGGAAAACATACACAATTAAACATTGGTTGAAAGGTGCACCCGAAATATGGGCTGGGTTGCACGACCAACGTCGGAATGGTGATTCAATAATCAATAGTCTAAGAATGAACGCCTGACCATTAACTTCAAAGGAATAGGGTTGCTAGAAGTTTTAAAATCCGAACAACACAGTTCACCTGTTGGTATCCCGGTTAGAATCAACACGAGGACCCCAGAAGAATGGTGATGGTGAGAAGTATCACCATACCAAGAATTCTTAAGAGGTGGTCAAATTCCCACAACATAGATGACATAAGAGATGTTAATGTTCCAAGGTAAAGAAGAACAATTGCTGGATAGCAAGGAACTCAAGGTATAACACAAAACAAGAACAAGTTTGTGTTGGAGGAAAGGTAGTAGAGTGGTCGATGATAATACTAATCATCGAGGGCAAGGATGGTCTTTCTCATCATGAATTCCATTGATATCCTAGAAGAGCTCGGAATGCTGATGATGATCACGACACATTTGTCGAGAGAATTCATGAAGATGTAATCGATTGGCGATGACATCAAGTCAAGGGAATGATGAAGCAAAAGGTTATTGGAACCAGGGGTACGACACAAACTCGAAATCAAGTTTGTTGTTCAAGGCTAAATGATATGGCAAGGAAAATCGACGTAAGATTAGCTCACTGTCGAAATTTGTGCGCTGGGAAGGACCAGGTAGCACAGTTAAAATCGGCACGATAATGACATAGCTGAGCAGGCTAGGGATGACGTGATCGAGTACGAACTCGTAAGCAAAGGAGATTACTAAGAGTTGTTTAATCGTGATGCGGACTCGATTCAGTTATCGATGTCCTTGAGTGTTTAATAGCTCGGAGCCCGTGAAAAATTGGAATCAATGAGAATGTAATACTTGATGGAGAACTCATAAGAAGTTATGCAGTTCCGTGATAATCTCGAGATACCAGGGGTAATACTCGACGGCAAACCAAAGTAGAGGTTGGACTGGGGTATTGCTCTTCAGAGGACAATTACTCGAACTTGCATAGGAAATGGTATTTAAAGGAGAACATGGTCGGAACCACGATCGCAAAGGATCAATTCACCGATACCAGATGATATTATACCAGGGAAATAGTTATTATTATAATAAGCTTCCATGATAGGATCTACATCGTGTCCATGGGCATGAACACAAAGGTTCAAGGTCGACTCCCACTTCTCCAATGCATAACCTTTCATTCACTTCTCATTTTCGAAGAAGTTGTAGTGTTGATATTTTATCTGGCAAAATACCAGAAGAGAATGACTCGTGAAAACTTTCGAGTTCACACGTATTAAGGAAGGCATATGTTCAACCCATCGGGGTATCGTGGAAACATATACCACAAGCTTCAATAGTAAATATCACCAGCTCGAAAATAGAGCATGGTTGAGAAAGCAGAGGATACAATTTACCAAAGGCTTTATATATCCATGGAAAGGTTCACAAGGTTATTTGAATATGGAGGACACTGTCGGATAAAATCCAACAAAGGAACCGATGGTCCACAAGGGATCTGATGTGAGCATCGGTACTCAACCAGAGGAAGAAGAATGCAAGGAGATCTGATTATAGAAACAACTGACTAACTCAAATTTCAAATGCAAAAGAATTATGATTTCCAAATCAGGGGGTCAGAAGCAATGCTCTGATCAAGGATGGATAAGTTGAGTAGGCTTAGGGGTACAATCGATGGCAATTTGATAGGTCGAGATCCAGCTCATGTTTAAAATGACGTCTGAGCCGGAAGAATGAATTCTAGGATATGATTGAGGATTGTGAGCATTCGCAACAAATTGAATCAACGGACTCAAAATGATAATGACAAGAGATGCCAATAAGATTACGAGACTTATGGGATTAACCATAATGCAAGCAAACAAGAATTTCAAGAGCAATAGGCTCCTGAGGATTTTCGAAATATCGAATAGTATTTTGAAGACTATTGTGGAATACTTGAATCAACTGGGGATGAGCGGATACTCGGTAAGTGCGAGAATTATCCGTAGGGGTATTCAGGTGACAAAGAACAGCAAGGCAGTAAGCTCAAAGGATTCTCGTAACAACAGAGAGAATTACGGGGTATCTTGTAGTAACAAGATCAACCGGGAAACATTGTATGAATAGCGAGTATACGTGGTTATCCATAGGGGTTTACCGATGAAAGGGAATTGCAAAAGTGATGAACACAAGTTCTCGGGTTATCAGCGGAGAGTATCTTCAGGGTCTTCACGTGCAGTAGACGATCATCAGTAATAAGGGGCTCTCCGGGTGAAAGTGATAACGAGATCCTAATGTTAGATTTGGCAAAATTCACTTAACTAGAATAGAAGAGAGATCAGAGTCCCAGAGTATAGACAAGGAGTAAAAGATCCTAATACCACCCAATGGCGACGTGGGCCCGTAAGCCACACAGCCATGTTAGTAAAAGTTTTTCAATGACTAGACACGACTTTGGCCAAGGAGTTGGACAGGGGGATTCCTACAGGCAGTTGGCTCTGATACCAACTTGTGACGCCCCCGATTTGACCGTACACTAATCATGCACGCAAATGTGTACGATCAAGATCAGGGACTCACGGGAAGATATCACAACACAACTCTACAACATAAATAAGTCATACAAGCATCATAATACAAGCCAGGGGCCTCGAGGGCTCGAATACAATTGCTCGATCATAGACGAGTCAGCGGAAGCAACAATATCTGAGTACAGACATAAGTTAAACAAGTTTGCCTTAAGAAGGCTAGCACAAAAGTAGCAACGATCGAAAAGGCAAGGCCTCCTGCCTGGGACCTCCTAACTACTCCTCGAAGCCGAACTCCATGTAGAATCATCCTCGGGATCTCTAGCTCCTGGACTCCAGCATCTGGTTGCGACAATCAGGTATAGAAAGGGGAAAAGAGGGAGAAAAGCAACCGTGAGTACTCATCCAAAGTACTCGCAAGCAAGGAGCTACACTACATATGCAATGGGTATATGTGTAAAGGGCCATATCAGTGGACTGAACTGCAGAATGCCAGAATAAGAGGGGGATAGCTAGTCCTGTCGAAGACTACGCTTCTGGCCACCTCCATCTTGCAGCATGTAGAAGAGAGTAGATTGAAGTCCTCCAAGTAGCATCGTATAGCATAATCCTACCAGGCGATCCCCTCCTCGTCGCCCTGTTAGAGAGCGATCACCGGGTTGTATCTGGCACTTGGAAGGGTGTATTTTATTCAGTACCCGGTTCTAGTTGTCATAAGGTCAAGGTACAACTCCGGGTCGTCCTTTTACCAAGGGACACGGCTATTCGAATAGATAAACTTCCCTGCAGGGGTGCACCACATAACCCAACACGCTCGATCCCATTTGGCCGGACACACTTTTCTGGGTCATGCCCGGCCTCGTAAGATCAACACGTCGCAGCCCCACCTAGGCTCAACAGAGAGGTCAGCACGCCGGTCTAACCCTATGCGCGTAGGGGTCTGGGCCCATCGCCCTATGTACACCTGCACGTTGCGTACGCGGCCGGAAGCAGACCTAGCCCCCTTAATACAAGCGCGAGCTTACGGTCCAATGCGGCGCGCGCCACTCAGTCGCTGACGTCTAAAGAGCTTCGGCTGATACCACGACGTCGGGATACCCATAACTACTCCCGCGTAGATGGTTAGTGCGTATAGACCAAATGGCCAGACTCATATCAAATACCCAGAACTCGTTAAGCGTGTTAAGTATCCGCGAACGCCGACCAGGGCCAGGCCCACCTCTCTCCTAGGTGGTCTCAACCTGCCCTGTTGCTCCGCCACAAAGTATCAGTCGGGGGCCGTCAGGAACCCAGGCCCACCTCTACCGGGATGGAGCCACCTGTCCTTTCAGCCCCCTCATCAGAATCACTTGCGGGTACTCAATGAGCCGACCCGACTTTAGTCACCACATGTGTCATGTATATAAGTATATAGTATATACCCGTGATCACCTCCCGAAGTGATCACGGCCCAGTAGTATAGCATGGCAGACGGACAAGAGTGTAGGGCCACTGATGGAACACTAGCATCCTATACTAAGCAGTAGGATAGCAGGTAAGGGTAACAACTGTAGCAACAATGACAGGCTATGCATCAGTATAGGATTAACCGAAAGCAGTAACATGCTACACTACTCTAATGCAAGCAGTATAGAGAAGAATAGGCGATATCTGGTGATCAAGGGGGGGGGCTTGCCTGGTTGCTCAGACAAGAAGGAGGGGTCGTCGGTGACGTAGTCGACCACAGGGGCATCAGCATCGTCACGGGGTCTACCGAAGAGAAGAGGGGGGAGAAACAGTAAATACATAGCAAGCAAGTGCATAACAGGACAACAGGCAGAGCTAGACGTGTTCTAACGCGGTATGAGGTGATACCGGTGAAGGGGGAAACATCCGGGAAAGTATCCCCGGTGTTTCACGTTTTCGGACTGATGAATCGGAGGTGAAATGTTGCAGGTTCACTATGCTAGGGACGCGTGGTGAACGAACGGGCTGCGTATCCGGATTTGTCTCGTCGTTCTGAGCAACTTTCATGTAGAAAGTATTTTCATCCGAGTTACGGATTATTTTATATGATTTTCTAAAGATTTAATTATTTTCTGAATTTTAATTAATTATTTAATTCAACCTTATCCAAAACAGTGTTGCGATGACATCAGCATGACATCATGCTGACGTCAGCAGTCATCTCACACGTGGGTCCCACATGTCATAGACTGATTAGGGTAATTAGGGTTAACTAATTAATTAACTATTAATTAAACTAATTAATTAAATTAGATTAATCTAAACAGGGTTAATTAACTAATTAATTAATTATTTTTATTTATTTATTTACTTATTTTTATTATTTTTTTAATTCTTTTTTTATAAAAACGTTCTCAGGGGCTGGGCCCCACTTGTCATTGGGCCAGGGGGCCAATCGGGTGCTGGGCTATCGGGCACAGCCCGAACGGGCACTGGCCCGCGGGGCGCACCCGATTTGGGCGCTGCGGGGCGCGGGCGACTAGGGAGCAGGGGGGCCAGGGCGGCGCTGGGAGTTGCGGGCGGAGGCGATGAATGGCGAAGCGGGGGGGCACGGGGAGGCAGCTGCGGTGGCCGAAGACGGCGTAGCAGCTTCGCGAGCACGGGGAGAAGCTGGACACGGCGAGCACGGCGGGGCACTGGGCGCGGCCAGCGACGGGTGGGGACGAGCGCGAGCGAGGGGCTCGACCACAGGGGCGCGCGAGAGAGCCGACGGGCGCGGGCACGACGCGGTGGGGGGAGAGAGGAGGAGAGGGAGGCGCTCACAGGGGAGCAGGAGGGGCATGGCAGCGGGCTCGGGGGCGACGGCGTCCAGAGGAGGACGGGGGAGCGCGGTGGCGGTCCGGGGGCGACGGACGGCGGGATCGGCGATGGGGGCGGTGTCCTCGGACGCGAGCAGATCCGTCGAGGGAGATGGCGATGGCAGTGCAAGGTGGCGGGCAACGGAGCCGGCGAGGGCGACGACGGAGCCGACGAGGGCGGCGATGTGCACGTCGGGCGTGGCGAGTGCATGCCCCTGATCCAGAACGAGCGGAGAGGGAGAGGGGATCGGGGCGAGGGGAGTGGGGTGGAGCGAGTGGAGACGAGTGGTAGGTGTCGGTGGTGGCTAGGGTTGCGGGGGGGGGGGTTGAGGGGATAAGGAGGCCTGACTGGGCCTGGTGGGCCGGCTGGTGCGGCGGCCAGCTGGGCCGTTCGGTCCAGCTTGGGGGGGGGGTTGTTTTATTTCTTTTTTTGTTTCTTTTCTGTTTTCTTTTCTTTTCTATTTTATTCCTTTAATTTCTGTTTTATAAAATATAAATACAACTCCTAAATTAATGTTATAATTTATTCTACTGCCCCAAAAAGTTTGACACCTAATTAAAATAGTTTGCATTATTATTATTTTTAAAAGGCATTTAATTAATTGTCATAGCTGCTGTTTTAATTACTTTAGAGCCTTTAAACATTTTATAAAAGTGTGATTTCTCCACAATAATTACCTATGCATTATTTGGCAACACCCCAACATTTTATTTTTAATATTTGAAATTCTTTATCGTTTGACTTTATTTTAAGTTTGAATTTCGAATCGATTTTGAACTAACACGAGATTAATAACAGTAACCGTGGTGACGTGGCATCATTAACGTGGGATTACTGTAGCCTAATTATCCGGGCGTCACATGAACGGTCAAAGAATCAAACATTATATCTCAGGTAATCCCATAAATGTTGAAACCAATGTTATTGACACCGTAACCCCGGAGGAGTACATAAGGGATACTTTCCAGAACGTTTCAGACTCCGAAAAGGAATATGTATGTGGTACGGTAAGTAAACCGACTCCAAAATAGTTCTAATAGCAAAATTTCTCCATTTTGGAATATTGAATAAAATAGGAAAATAAGAAGTAGTCCGAAAGGGACACGAGGCATCCACGAGGGTGGAGGGCGCGCCCTACCCCCCTGGGCGCACCCCCGCCTCGTGGGCACCTCGTATGCTCTCCGGACTCCGTTTTCGTGCACAATACTTCTTTTGGTCAGTAAAAATTCATTATATAATCTCCCGAAGATTTTGACCACCGTACCACGCAAATATCCTCTGCTTTTGTTTCGAGCTGTTTTTCTGACAGATCTAGATCACCCTGACATCTTCAAGTGCCCCCAAGGACAAATTTTTTGAGAAGGTGATCAACCCCTACCTTGCGGAGGTGCTGCAACACCCTCAAACCATTGAGATGCGTGAGGGGGTGCTGCACATCCGCGATGTTAAGGGACCAAGGAGGACCAGAAGTATGGAGACGAGACTCGAAGCAATGGAGCAACAAGTTTTCAAGTGCCAGGGGATGGTGGAACGCGGACTCAACGCCAACCACATGATGATCGCAGAGTTCACCAACAACCACAAGCTGGATGCCAAGAACATTGGGGAGACCATCTTCAAGCTTCACGAGAAAATCGAGCACCTCCAAGCCTAGATCTATGACCTGCAAAACCATAACTGTGAGTATGAATATAGATTCAAGAGGATGAGTTTGGCTACAGATTTGAGGATCCCGGAGACTCGATCATCCTTCTATGATGGGGAGACTATGCCTTGGAAGTTGGACGACAAGCCTACGTCTTCAACAACACCATCTTCGTCACCACCAAAAGAGACATAAACACATGGGTATGGGCACTCCCCTTGGCAACTGCCAAGCCTGGGGGAGGTGCCCCGGTATCGTATCGCCATCACACTTCTATCTTTACTGTTTTTCTTAGTTCGATCCTTTTGGTAATATCTTGATCTAGTAGAATAAAGTTTTAGTATGATCTAGCTTTGAGTTTTGTGTTGATCCTTATCTATGTAATTGAGTTCATGAGCTATATATATAATAAAGATTAGTCTTGAGTCGAGGGCTTGGTTATCTTGCTATGATCTTGAGGGAATAATAGTAAAAATAAAGAATAAAAAGAATTAAAGAGATCATATTGATCTTATGGAGAGTAATGACTTCACATATAAAGAGTATGATGAATAAAAGTTGTTGAGAGTTGACAAACATAGTTTTGTTTATCGTTGCAATTAATAGGAAGTAATAAAGAAAGAGAGGTTTTCACATATAAATATACTATCTTGGACATCTTTTATGATTGTGAGCACTCATTAAAATATGACATGTTAAAAAGTTGATGTTGGACAAGGAAGACAACGTAATGGGTTATGTTTTCTTATATCCGAAATAAAGTATATTGTCATGGATCATCCAACATGTTGAGCTTGCCTTTCCCCCTCATGCTAGCCAAATTCTCTGCACCAAGTAGAGATACTACTTGTGCTTCCGAATATCCTTAAACCTAGTTTTGCCATGAGAGTCCACCATATCTACCTATGGATTGAGTAAGATCCTTCAAGTAAGTTGTCATTGTTGCATGCAATAAAATTTGCTTTCTAAATATGTATGATCTATTAGTGTGGAGAAAACAAGCTTTATACGATCTTGTGATATGGAAGAAATAAAAGGACGGACTGCATAATAAAGGTCCCTATCACAAGTGGCAATATAAAGTGACGTTCTTTTGCATTAAGATTTCGTGCATCAGACCATAAAAGCACATGACAACCTCTGCTTCCCTCTTTGAAGGGCCTATCTTTTATTTTTGTCTTATGCCTTATGCAAGAGTCATGGTGATCTTCACCTTTCCTTTTTACACTTTATCCTTTGGCAAGCACATTGTGTTGGAGAGATCCTCATATATATATATATATATATATATATATATATATATATATATATATATATATATCCAATTGGATGTAAGTTATCATAAACTATTATTGTTGACATTACCCTTGAGGTAAAAGGTTGGGAGGCAACACTATAAGCCCCTATCTTTCTCTGTGTCCGATTAAAACTCCATACCCATAAGTATTGCGTGAGTGTTAGCAATTGTGAAAGACTAAGTGATAGTTGAGTATGTGGACTTGCTGAAAAGCTCTTATATTGACTCTTTTCGATGTTATGATAAATTGCAATCGCTTCAATGACCGAGATCACAGTTTGTTAGTTTTCAATGAAGTTTCTGATTCATACTTTACATTGTGAATAGATTGTTACTTTAGCATAGAAATCATATGACAATATATATATGTATATATATATGTTGCTATTATAAGAATGATCATGACGCCCTCATGTCCGTATTTTATTTTATCGACACCTCTATCTCTAAACATGTGGACATATTTTTCGTTATCGGCTTCCGCTTGAGGACAAGCGAGGTCTAAGCTTGGGGGAGTTGATACGTCCATTTTGCATCATGCTTTTATATCAATATTTATTGCATTATGGGCTGTTATTACACATTATGTCACAATACTTATGCCTATTCTCTCTTATTTTACAAGGTTTACACGAAGAGGGAGAATACCGGCAGCTGGAATTCTGGGCTGGAAAAGGAGCAAATATTAGAGACCTACTCTGCACAACTCCAAAAGTCCTGAAACTCCACGAAAGTCAGTTTTGGAATATATAAATATTGGGCGAAGAAAGCACCAGAGGGGAGCCACACCCTGTCCACAAGGGTGCGGGCGCCCCCCCTGCCATGTGGGCCCCTTGGCATGCCTCTAGTGCCCATCTTTTGCTATATGAAGTCTTTCGCCCAGGAAAAAAAATAAGGAGGAAGCTTTCGGGACGAAGCGCCGCCGCCACGAGGCGGAACCTGGCAAAACCAATTTAGGGCTCCGGCGGAGCTGTTTTGCCGGGGAAACATCCCTTCGGGAGGGGGAAATCATCACCATCGTCATCACCATCGATCCTCTCATCAGGAGGGGCTCAATCTCCATCAACATCTTCACCAGCACCATATCCTCTCAAATCCTAGTTCATCTCTTGTATCCAATCTTTGTCCCAAAACCTCAGATTGGTACCTGTGGGTTGCTAGTAGTGTTGATTACTCCTTGTAGTTGATGCTAGTTGGTTTATTTGGTGGAAGATCATATGTTCAGATCCTTTATGCATATTTATACCCCTCTGATTATGAACATGAATATGATTTGTGAGTAATTACGTTTGTTCCTGAGGATGTGGGAGAAGTCTTGCTATAAGTAGTCATGTGAATTTGGTATTCGTTCGATATTTTGATGAGATGTATGTTGTCTTTCCTCTAGTGGTGTTATGTGAACGTCAACTACATGACACTTCACCATTATTTGGGCCTAGGGGAAGGCATTGGGAAGTAATAAGTAGATGATGGGTTGCTAGAGTGACAGAAGCTTAAACCCTAGTTTATGCGTTGCTTCGTAAGGGGCTGATTTGGATCCATATGTTTCATGCTATGGTTAGGTTTACCTTAATACTTCTTTTGTAGTTGCGGATGCTTGCAAGAGGGGTTAATCATAAGTGGGATGCTTGTCCAAGGAAGGGCAATACCCAAGCACTGGTCCACCCACCTATCAAATTATCAAAGTAACGAACGCGAATCATATGAGCATGATGAAAACTAGCTTGACGATAATTCCCATGTGTCCTCGGGAGCGCTTTCCTTTATATAAGAGTTTGTCCAGGCTTGTCCTTTGCTACAAAAAGGATCGGGCCACCTTGCTGCACCTTGTTTACTTTTGTTACTTGTTACCCGTTACGAATTACCTTGTCACAAAACTATCTGTTACCGATAATTTCAGTGCTTGCAGAGAATACCTTACTGAAAACCGCTTGTCATTTCCTTCTGCTCCTCATTGGGTTCGACACTCTTACTTATAGAAAGGACTACGATAGATCCCCTATACTTGTGGGTCATCAACAACAAAGCTCTGTTCATTAACAGGAGCCCCCAAGTGATATTTCATTCCAGGCGTATAAGCCGAATTAATAGGGTAGTCATAGCTATGCTCAATGAGTAGGGAGCCCCCAAGTATTTTGTAATCATGGCGTACAAGCCAGATCAAGAGGGTAGTCATAGCTATGCTCAATAAGCAGGAAGCCCCCAAGTGATCGTATGAAGTGACAATAAAGACTCATATTTTCAGAAATGAAACGACAGAGGCCCTGAATTATCAGGGATGCCGGCTTTATTATATTCATCATAATATATACATTGACAAAGTATGCACATCACAAGAGCTGATGGCTCAGGTGTAATAAGGCCGAAGATGAGAAATATTCCACGGTCGGCGGGTCTCCTCCTCTGACGTGCGTGAGTCCTTGTGGTCTCGAACATCGATAAGGTAGTATGACCCATTGTTCAAATTTTTGCTGACCACAAAAGGCCCTTCCCACGGTGGGGATAGCTTGTGCATGTCAGTTTGATCCCGGATGAGCCAGAGCACCAAATCTCCTTCTTGAAAGGTCCTGGTTTTACCCCGGCGGCTATGATAACGACGCAGATCTTGCTGGTAAATCGCTGAACGAGCCGCCGCATGGTCATGCTCCTCATCCAACAGGTCAAGAGCATCCTGACGTGCTTTTTCATTATCAGCTTCAACATAAGCCGCCACACGGGGCGAGTCATGACGGATGTCCGTCACTAGGGAGAACCGCCTCTGCTACGTAAACCATGAAGAAAGACGTGTAACCCGTAGATCTGTTGGGGGTAGTATTGATACTCCATAACACTGAGGGCAATTCCTCCACCCAACAACCCGGCGTCCTCTACAAAGGGACCATAAGCCGGGGCTTGATGCCTCTCAAAATTTCTTGATTGGCTCTTTCAGCTTGGCCATTGGACTGGGGGTGAGCCACTGGTGATACATCAAGACGAATATGCTCTCGTAGACAGAATTCTTTCATAGCACCCTTGGACAGATTAGTGCAATTACCAGTTATAATGTTGTGAGGAAAGCCAAATCGGAAAATCACCTTTTTGATGAATTGAACCGTTGTTGTCGCGTCACACTTACTGACCGGCTCTGCTTCAACCCACTTTGTGAATTTGTCAATTGCCACCAAAAGGTGGGTCTTTTATCTTTGGACCTTTTGAAAGGTCCAACCATATCCAGCCCCCAGACTGTAAACGACCAAGTAATTGGAATCATCCTCAATTCTTGAGCCGGCACATGAGCTCGTCTTGAAAATTTCTGACAACCATCACATTTACTAACCAAATCCTCTACATCAGCATGAGCCGTCAGCCAATAAAACCCATGACGGAAAGCCTTGGCTATGAGGGACTTAGATCCGGCATGATGACCACAATCTCCTTCATGAATCTCTCGTAGAATCTCACGGCCCTCCTCATTGAAATACCCCCGTGACACTGCAACGATGCAACTCTCCATTGACAATAGTCATTGAGTTAGACCGCCGGGTTATCTGCCTGGCCAAAGTTTCATCTTCAAGCAACTCGCCCTGGGTCATATAAGCCAAATATGGAACTGTCCAATCAGGAATAACATGAAGAGCCGCCACCAATTGCGCCTCCGGGTCAGGAATAGCAAGGTCCTCCTCCGTAGGCAATTTGACTGAAGGGTTATGTAGAATATCAAGGAAAACATTAGGTGGTACCGGCTTACGCTGGGACCCTAGCTGGCTCAAAGCATCAGCCACCTCGTTTTTCCTGCGATCAACATGTTCCACTTGATAGCCTTTTAAATGACCAGCAATAGCATCAACCTCTCGGCGGTAAGCCGCCATGACTGTGTCTTTAGAATCCCAAGTGCCCGAGACTTGCTGAGCCACCAAATCTGAGTCGCCAAAGCACCTCACCCAGCTTAGATTCATCTCCTTAGCCATCCGGAGACCATGGAGCAAGGCTTCATACTCGGCTGCATTGTTAGTACAAGGGAACATCAACCTTAAAACGTAACAAAATTTATCACCTCATGGGAAAGTCAAAAGAACTCCAGCCCCCGAGCCTTCCAACTGCCTGGATCCATCAAAGTGGATAGTCCAATATGTGCTATCCGGCTTCTCCTCAGGCATCTGCAGCTCTGTCCAAACATTGATGAAATCCACAAGTGCTTGAGACTTGATGGCTGTGCGAGGCATATATTTCAAACTGTGGGGTCCAAGCTCGATGGCCCACTTGGCTACCCGACCTATGGCTTCTCTGTTTTGAATAATATCTCCTAAAGGAGCAGAACTAACCACAGTGATGGGATGACCAAGGAAATATTGCTTGAGCTTTCGACTAGCCATGAACACCCCATACACCAGTTTCTGCCAATGCGGATACCTCTGCTTGGATTCAATGAGCACCTCACTAATATAATAAACCGGCCGCTGAACCGGATGTTCCTTGCCTGCTTCCTTCCGTTCCACCACAATTGCTACACTGACAACTCGGCCATTGGCAGCCACATATAACAATAAGGGCTCCTTATCAATAGGAGTGGCAAGGATCGGCGGCTCAACTAACTACTTTTTCAAGGCTTCAAACGCCTGATCAGTAGCATCACTCCAGACAAAGTGATATGTTTTCTTCATCATGTGGTACAGAGGGATAGCTTTTTCTCCTAACCGGCTTATGAACCGGCTTAAGGCCGCAATATGACCCGCCAGACGCTGAACATCATTAATACACGCCGGTTTAGCCAGGGAAGTAATAGCCTTGATTTTCTCCGGGTTAGCTTCAATGCCCCTTTCAGAAACCAAAAAACCCAAGAGCTTGCCTGCTGGGACACCAAGGACACACTTGGCCGGGTTAAGCATCATCTTGTAGACCCGGAGATTGTCAAAGGTCTCTTTCAAATCATCTATCAATGTTTCCTTCTTCCTGGATTTCACAACAATATCGTCCACGTAAGCATGAACATTGCGTCCAATCTGACCATGAAGGCAATTTTGAACACACCGCTGGTAAGTCGCCTGGGCACTCTTGAGCCCAAAGGGCATAGACACATAGCAGAAGGCTCCAAAGGGAGTGATGAAGGCTGTGTTCTCCTGGTCCTTAACTGCCATCTTGATCTGATGATACCCAGAATAAGCATCCAAAAAACTCAAACGCTCACAACCCGCCATAGCATCAATATCTGATCAATACGAGAAGAGCAAAAGGATCGGCCGGGCAGGCTTTATTAAGGTCTGTATAATCCACACACATACGCCAAGTACCATTTTTCTTAAGCACCATCACCGGGTTAGCCAACCATTCAAGATGAAAAACTTCAACAATGAACCCAGCTACCAAGAGCCGGGCCACTTCTTCACCAATGGCCTTACGCCTCTCTTCGTTAAAGCAACAAAGGAATTGCTTGACCGGTTTAAACTTTGGATCAATATTGAGAGTGTGCTCAGCGAGTTCCCTCGGTACACCTGGCATGTCTGAAGGCTTCCATGCAAAGATATCCCGGTTCTCACGGATGAACTCGATGAGTGCGCTTTCCTATTTCGGATCCAGATTAGCGTTGATACTGAACTGCTTGGATGAATCGCAAGGAACAAAATCAACCAACTTAGTGTCATCTGCTGATTTAAACTTCAACAGAGGGTCATGCTCTATGGTTGGCTTCCTCAAAGGTGTCATATCTGCCGGGTCAACATTATCTTTGTAAAACTTCAACTCTTCTGTTGCACAAACAGACTCAGCATAAGCAACATCGCCCTCTTCACACTCCAAGGCTATCTTCCGGTTCCCATGCATTGTGATGGTACCCTTATAACCCGATATCTTAAGCTGCAGATAAACATAACAAGGCCTTTCCATGAACCTAGCATAAGCCGGCCGCCCAAACAAAGCGTGATAAGGGCTCTTGATTTTAACCACCTCAAAGGTCAACATCTCAACTCTGGAATCATGATCATCACCGAAAGCCACTTCCAAAGCTATCTTTCCCACTGGATATGCCGACTTACCAGTCACCACACCATGAAAAACAGTGTTCGATGGCTTAAGATCCTTGTCAGTCAAGCTCATACGACGGAAAGTTTCGTAGTAAAGGATATTGATGCTGCTGCCTCCATCCATGAGCACCTTCGCGAACCTGTAACCTCCAACCTAAGGCACAACCACTAAAGCCAAGTGACCCGGATTATCAACCTGGGGCGGGTGATCCTCACAGCTCCAAAGAATAGGATGTTCAGACCATCGCAAGTAACGGGGAATCGCCGGCTCAACTGCGTTCACCGCCCTTTTATGAATCTTCTGGTCTAGTTTACATAAACTCGTGGTGAATACGTGATACTGTCCACCATTCAACTGCTTCGAATTACTCTGATAACCAGATTGCTGCTGCTGATTCCCTTGACCAGACTGCTGATTAAAACCACCTTGATTGCCTTGGCCCGGGAAACCAGAGTTTGAGCCGCCACCACCAAAGCCAGGCCCGTGAGAACCGGATCCTGAACCGCCATTCGGGCCATGATTGTTCTGGAAAAAATTGGAATTCCTATATTCCCTCATGATGAAGCAATCCTTCCACAGATGATTGGCTGGCTTCTCTTGCGTACCATGCTTTGGACAAGGCTGATTCATCATCGCCTCAATGTTAAATTTTGGCCCTGCAAGCCGGGCCGACTTTCCCTTGCGACGCTGATTATTATTCTGCTTATTGGTATTAGCCACAAAGTCTAAATTGCCATCAGCCTTGCGCTTACCGTTGCCACTTTGACCTGCCGTATTATGCTATCGTCCCTTCGTATTGCCGCTCCTCTTCCCCTTACTCGCCTTCTCATCATCAGAGTCGGGGTCTTTGGTACTATCAGAGTCGGCATACTTGACGAGAGCCGCCATGAGCTCCCCCATGTCATTGCAGTGGCATTTAAGCCGCCCAGTTTCTACTTAAGAGGGAGGAAACGACAATTCTTCTCCAACATCAGGACTGCTGAACCGACATTGATGCTGTCCGATGAATGTATAACAGCTGAGATCCGGCGCACCCAATTGGTTGTTGACTCGCCCTCACCTCGGACACAAGAATCCAAATCCAGGATCGACATAAGCTGCTTGCACGTGTCTTCAAAATTTTGGATGAAATGAGTTTTCAACTCCATCCAGGATCTAATGGAATTAGCGGGCAGCCCTTTTAACCAAGTATGAGCCGGCTCATCCAACATCATGGTGAAATACTTAGCACATGCATCATCACTAACATCCAGCATCTCCATGGCCATCTCATAGCTCTCAATCCAAGCCTCAGGGGGCTGATCCGCCGTGTAATTAGGCACCTTACGAGGACCCTTGAAGTCTTTAGGCAAACACTCGTTACGCATAACCGACACTAAACATGGCACACCCAAGGTTCTAGATGTCACTCCTGCCTCCACAGATGTTGACGGATAAGCCGGAGATTGCTGTTGAGCCGCCAGCTGAGCACCAGCTCAGCCTCCCGACGCGCTCTGTCCTGATCCACCAAAGTCTGAGCATCTATACCACCGCGTGTCGGGTCATGCCTACGAGGCTGGTTATGGTGCTGCTCACTGCTTGAAACTGCTGGCGAGTCAATGTGTCTACTATAACTCCGGCTTGGATGAGGGGTTGAGTGAATCCGTTCCCGAATATACGAATAAGCCGCCTGTTGAGCCACTGCTGTCTGAAGAAGTTCTCTGGCCCTCCGCGTCTCTATCACAGCTGGAGACTCGCCTTCAACTGGGAGAGCCAACAATCGTGTCGCCGCAGCGATCATGTTATCCAAAGGGTTTGAATAATGACCTGACGGCGTCGGAACATGCTGAGGTAGAGTCATATCCGAACGAGGCGGATCCATAGTGTGCGGCTAAACCGGCACTCCGGTCACGGGCGCCTCAACCACCTAGTTCACCACAGGCGGGTCACTGGTCCCTGCCCCAGGCGTGTTGAAGAGGTTTCTTGCATCGTAAATCGGGGGTAAACGACTCTGGTGCCTCCATCTCATGATAGCATTTGAAGCTTTTTGATCCAAGATGAGACGAAAAGAGTCTGCATGAATCCGCTGTGCCTGAGCGTCCAAAGCAGCTCGCTTTGTAGCCATCCTAGCATTATCAGCCGCCAGTTCCTCCTTGGCCTGAGCTATCTCATCTCGTAGCTTCGCAACATCCACCTTCTTGAGTGTCCGGGGTCACCTCCACCCCCATCAAAGCCGCCAAAGCATCCAGCAATTCAGGCAGGACCTGAGCTGGCGGGCGCACAGGGCCGCTAGCCCCAACCGTCGCCGCGACCATTGGGCTGGAGGTCATGGCCGCGGTGGTTGTCGAGCTGAGCACTGGTTGTGTACCGGCCATGAAGATTGCCACCCTGTTCGGTGACTCATGGGGGTCCGGAATACTGTCGCCATCGGAGCATCCCCCAAGCCGACCATCTTGCAACTAATAAATTGAATTGGTCTCACCGGTTGACGACTCACCATCAGAGCAGATGGCCGTCTCACCGCCAGACATGGATCCTTCCTCAAGTTCTGCCCCGTGGATGAAACCCGCAAAGGCGCGCCTCATAGCGTTTTGGACTTTGGCGGGTCATGCATGCTGAGCCGTCTCGATGATGTCGGTGCAGGTGTCCGGATCAGGGCCCGACTCGCCGATCTTGCTGATGAAGACGTGGATTCCACCGAAGGGGACCCGGTACCCATACTCAATTGAGCCGTCCTCGAGGCCCCAGCCAGCGTCGTCGATGTAGAGCTTGCCGCGACGACTCTTGGTCATCCGGCCCACAGCGTATCCGTTGATCCCTGCAAAGTTGCCCTTCAAGAACTCGAAACCACCATGCGCTGGCCCCATGGTGGGCGCCAACTGTTGTGGACTTGACACGACAGATGTCCTAGCAAAAGGACTTAGTCGTGGAGCCATTGCAACTAGGTTAGCTTAAAGGGGTTAATCGGGACAAAGGACACAGAGAGTTTATACTGGTTCGGCCCCTCGCGGTGGAGGTAAAGGCCTACTCCAGTTTGGGGTTGTATTGCTTGGGTTTCGATTACCAGGGAGCGAATACGCTTGACCTAGTTCTCGACCTCTTGTTTCTTATCCTTAACTCGTCGCCGGGTCACCCCTTTATATACACACGTTGATGCCCGGCGGCTTACAGAGTCCTGGCCGGCTCATACACAACGTGTCCGGCTCGGTGACTAACTAAGCTTGCCTTACCATACAAGTTATACATGTGGTGGTTCATCCTCTTGGGCCTCAAGTCGCCCTGGGTCTTGGGCCGTCAATAGGCTTGCTATGACCCGCCATCTTCGTCGATAAGTTGCCAATGGTATGACCCGGCCCCTCCTGGGCGGTTCATACCCAGTAGTTATATCCCCAACACTAGGCCTTGTTTCCAAGCATTGCAATACCGTTTTCGCTCACTTTTACTACTTGCTACCTTGCTGTTTTTATATTTTCAGATTACAAAAACCTATATCTACCATCCATATTACATTTGTATCACCATCTCTTCGCCGAACTAGTGCACCTATACAATTTACCATTGTATTGGGTGTGTTGGGGACACAAGAGACTCTTTGTTATTTGGTTGCAGGGTTGTTTGAGAGAGACCATCTTCATCCTACGCCTGCCACGGATAGATAAACCTTAGGTCATCCACTTGAGGGAAATTTGGTACTGTCCTACAAAACTTTGCGCTTGGAGGCCCAACATGAGTCTACAAGAAGAAGGTTGCGTAGTAGACATCAAGCTCTTTTCTGGCGCCGTTGCCGGGGAGGCTAGGTAAGCGGCACTCACACCCCGTCAACTAAGCTCTTTTCTGTCGCCGTTGCCGGGGAGGCTAGGTAAGTGACACTCACACCCCGTCAATCAAGCTCTTTTCTGGCGCCGTTGCCGGGGAGGTTAGTGCTTGAAGGTATATCTTTAGATCTTGCAATCAAATCTTTTAGTTTCTTGTTTTATCACTAGTTTAGTCTATAAAAGAAAACTAAAAAAATGGAATTGAGGTTGCCTCATATGCTTCATCTTTTTAATATCTTTCGTGAAAATGATGGAAAGGAAAATTGTGCTCAAGTGTTAGAAGAAGAAGTCTACAAAATGTTTGGCACTAAATCTTTGAATGATGAGCATGATTGCAATGTTATTAGTATGAATTGTTTGAATATCCATGATGCTAATGATATGCAAAGCCACAAGCTTGGGGATGCTATGTTTGATGAAGATGATATTTTTTGTGCCCCAAGTTTTGATGAGCAAATTTATTATGATGATAGCATGCCTCCTATTTATGATGATTATGTTGATGAAAGTGGATTTGGAGAGGTCATGACTTTATTTAGTGATGAATCCACTATTTCGGAAGAGGTTCCAATTGATTATGAGAAAAAAGTTGCTATCTATGATGATTATTGTGATGACATGTATGCTATAAAGAATAATTATAACCATGAAACTTGTCATCATGATTTTAATTTTCAATTGGATTATGCCTCACATGATAATTATTTCGTTGAGTTTGCTCCCACTACTATTCATGAGAATAAATTTGCTTATGTGGCGAGTAGTAAAATTTTCATGCTTATGAATCATGAAAATAATGATTTATGTGCTGGTTATATTGTTGAATTCATTCATCATGCTACTGAAAATTACTATGAGAGAGGAACATATGCTTTTTCATATTGCAATAATATCAACTTTCCTCTCTATGTGTTGAAATTTTTGAAGTTGCACTTGTTTTGCCTTCCTATGCTAGTTGATTCTTGTTCCCATAATTTGTTTGCTCACAAAATCCCTATGCATAGGAAGTGGGTTAGACTTAAATGTGCTAGTCATTTTCTTCATGATCCTCCCATTATGTTTCAATTCTTATCTTTTATGTGAGCATCATTGACATCATCATGCCTAGCTAGAAAGGCATTAAAAAAAGCGCTTGTTGGGAGACAACCCAATATTTAACCCTACTATTTTTGCATGTTCACATGATTAAGCTACTGTAGTAATCATGTTTTATAGCTTTTGTTTCAATAAAGTGCCAAGTAAAGCCTTTGGGATAGTGTGGATGATGGTTGATTCAATTCTGTCCAAAAACAGAAACTTTTGCGCACAGTGACAGAATTGTGAAAAATCACTGGAGCATCGAAAAATTCTGAATTTTTTACAGTATATTGATATACAAATTGCCTATGTTGTCCTAATTTTTCGGAATTTTTGGAGCTACATATGTATGATTTCAATTTAGATCTTTATAGATTGTTCTGTTTTTGACAAATTCTGTTTTTGGTGCATAGTTTGCTTGTTTTCAGAATCTAAGCTTGGGGATGCTCCGGATGGCATCCCCTCTTCTGTCTTCGTTCATCGGTAACCTTACTTGGAGCTATATATTTATTCACCACATGATATGTGTTTTGCTTGGAGCGTCATTTTATTTTATTAGGATTTGCTTGCTGTTTGAATAATATCCCAAGATCTTAAATTTTTAAATGTTAGAGAGTCTTCACATAGTTACATAATTATTCGACTACTCATTGATCTTCACTTATATCTTTTGGAGTAGTTTGTCATTTGGTCTAGTGCTTCACTTATATCTTTTTAGAGCACGACGGTAGTTTTATTTTGAAGAAATTTATGAACTCTCATGCTTCACTTATTTTATTTTGAGAGTCTCTAAATAGCATGGTAATTTGCTTAGGTTATGAATTTAGTCCTAATATGATGGGCATCCAAGAGGGTATAATAAATACTTTCATATTAAGTGCACTGAATACTATGAAAAGTTGGATTCCTTATGATTGTTTTGAGATATGAGGATGGTGATATTAGAGTCATGCTAGTGATTAATTGTGGACAGTGGAAATACTTGTGTTGAAGTTTGTGATTCCCGTAGCATGCACATATGGTGAACCGTTATGTGATGAAGTCGGTGCATGATTTATTTATTGATTGTCTTCCTTATGAGTGGCGGTCGGGGACGAGCGATGGTATTTTCCTACCAATCTATCCCCCTAGGAGCATGCACGTAGTACTTCGTTTTGATAACTAATAGATTTTTGCAATAATTATGTGTTTTTTATGACTAATGTTGAGTCCATGGATTATACGCACTCTCACCCTTCCACCATTGCTAGCCTCTCTTGTGCCGCGCAACTTTCGCCGGTACCATAAACCCACCATATACCCTCCTCAAAACAGCCACCATACCTACGTATTATGGCATTTCCATAGCCATTCTGAGATATATTGCCATGCAACTTTTCCACCATTCCGTTTATTATGACACGTTCCATCATTGTCATATTGCTTTGCACGATCATGTAGTTGATATCGTATTTGTGGCAAAGTCACCATTCATAATTCTTTCATACATGTCACTCTTGATTCATTGCACATCCTGGTACACCGCCGGAGGCATTCATATAGAGTCATATATTTGTTCTAAGTATCGAGTTGTAATTCTTGAGTTGTAAAGTAAATAAAAGTGTGATGATAATCATTATTAGAGCATTGTCCCAGTGAGGAAAGGATGGTGGAGACTATGATTCCCCACAAGTCTGGATGAGACTCCGGACGAAAAATAAAAAATAAAAATAAAAAAAGCGGCCAAAAAAGAGAGAGGCCCAAAAAATGAGAGAAAAGAGAAAAGGGACAATGTTACTATCCTTTTACCACACTTGTGCTTCTAAGTAGCACCATGATCTTCATGATAGAGAGTCTCCTATGTTGTCACTTTCATATACTAGTGGGAATTTTTCATTATAGAACTTGGCTTGTATATTCCAATGATGGGCTTCCTCAAATTGCCCTAGGTCTTCGTGAGCAAGCGAGTTGGATGCACACCCACTTAGTTTCTTTTTGAGCTTTCATACACTTACAGTTGTAGTGCATCTGTTGCATGGCAAGTCCTACTCACTCACATTGATATCTATTGATGGGCATCTCCATAGCCCGTTGATACGCCTAGTTGATGTGAGACTATCTCCTTCTTTTGTCTTCTCCACAACCACCATATTCTATTCCACCTATAGTGCTATGTCCATGGCTCACGCTCATGTATTGCGTGAAAGTTGAAAAAGTTTGTGAACATCAAAAGTATGAAACAGTTGCTTGGCTTGTCATCGGGGCTGTGCATGATTTGAATATTTTGTGTGATGAAGATGGAGCATAGCCAGACTATATGATTTTGGAGGGATAGCTTTCTTTGGCCATGTTATTTTGAGAAGACACGATTGCTTTGTTAGTATGCTTGAAGTATTATTGTTTTTATGTCAATATTAAACTTTTGTTTTGAATCTTATGGGTCTGAATATTCATGCCACAATAAAGAAAATTACATGGATAAATATGTTAGGTAGCATTCCACATAAAATAATCTGTTTTTATCATTTACCTACTCGAGGACGAGCAGGAATTAAGCTTGGGGATGCTTGATACGTCTCCAACGTATCTATAATTTTTGATTGTTCCATGCTATTATATTATCCATCTTAGATGTTTTATATGCATTTATATGCTATTTTATATGATTTTTGGGACTAACCTATTAACCTAGAGCCCAGTGCCAGTTTCTGTTTTTTTCCTTGTTTTTGAGTTTCGCAGAAAAGGAATATCAAACGGAGTTCAAATGAGCTGAAAATTTATGGTGATTTTTTATGGACTAGAAGAAGCCCCCGAAGCAAAAGAGTTGGGCCAGAAGAGCCACGAGGCCTCCACAAGGGTGGAGGGTGCCTCCTACCCCCCTGGGGGCGCCCTCCGGTCTCGTGGGCTCCTCGTGGACCCCCCGACTTGTTCCCAACGCCAAAAATTCCTATAAATATAGAAACCCCCAGAAATAAACCTAGATCGGGAGTTCCATCACCACAAGCAGCCACGAAAACCAATTGGGAGCCCATTCCGGCACCTTGCCAGAGGGGGAAACCATCACCGGTGGCCATCTTCATCATCCCGGCGGTCTCCATGACGACAAGGGAGTAGTTCACCCTCAGGGCTGAGGGTATGTACCAGTAGCTATGTGTTTGATTTCTCTCTCTCTCGTGTTCTTGATTTGGCACGATCTTGATGTACCGCGAGCTTTGCTATTATAGTTGGACCTTATGATGTTTCTCCCCCTCTACCTTCTTATAATGGATTGAGTTTTCCCTTTGAAGTTATCTTATCGGATTGAGTCTTTAAGGATTTGAGAACACTTGATGTATGTCTTGCATGTGCTTATCTGTGGTGACAATGGGATATTCACGTGATCTGGTTGATGTATGTTTTGGTGATCAACTTGCGGGTTCTGTCACCTTGTGAACTTATGCATAGGGGTTGGCACATGTTTTTGTCTTGACTCTCCGGTAGAAACTTTGGGGTACTCTTTGAAGTTCTTTGTGTTGGTTTGAATAGATGAATCTGAGATTGTGTGATGCATATCGTATTATCAAACCCACGGATACTTGTGGTGACATTGGAGTATCTAGGTGACATTAGGGTTTTGGTTGATGTATCTCTTAAGGTGTTATTTTAGTACGAACTTTAGGGCTGTTTGTGACACTTATAGGAATAGCCCAATAGATCGATCAGAAAGAATAACTTTGAGGTGGTATTGTACCCTACAATAATCTCTTCATTTGTTCTCTGCTATTAGTGACTTTGGAGTGACTCTTTGTTGCATGTTGAGGGATTGTTATATGATCTAATTATGTTATCATTGTTGAGAGAACTTGCACTAGTGAAAGTATGAACGCTAGGCCTTGTTTCCAAGCATTGCAATACCATTTTCGCTCACTTTTACTACTTGCTACCTTGCTGTTTTTATATTTTTAGATTACAAAAACCTATATCTACCATCCATATTACACTTGTATCACCATCTCTTCGCCGAACTAGTGCACCTATACAATTTACCATTGTATTGGGTGTGTTGGGGACACAAGAGACTCTTTGTTATTTGGTTGCAGGGTTGTTTGAGAGAGACCATCTTCATCCTACGCCTCCCACGGACTGATAAACCTTAGGTCATCCACTTGAGGGACTTTTGCTACTGTCCTACAAAACTCTGCGCTTGGAGGCCCAACACGAGTTTACAAGAAGAAGGTTGCATAGTAGACATCAGTAGTCCAAATAAGAAACCAAAGATGTTTTAGGGATGTTTGGGGATGATTCGGATTCACCGGTGACGACTGCCCGGTTTGGGTCCGGGGCCGTTTCGGATGCGCACGTGAGGGGTTTGACAGAAAACCACGAAGACAAAAGGGGGTTTGATGGGCTCAGAGAAGATAGAGAAGAGAGTGATGTGGTTTGCGCGACAACTACGAGCGGTCCACGAGTTTTGAAAAGAATGACGGTACGGAGCGCCGATGCAATGCGAATGATGCGATGATGAATGCAACAAACAAATAATTAACACAAGTAACACGCAAAACATGGAAGGCATCTGGAGCGTCGGTCTCGGGTCGTCACAACTCTCCCCCACTTACAAGAGATCTCGCCCCGAGATCTAGGGATGAAACCGGAGAGAAGAAGTAATACTAAGTTGCTTCTTCGATAAACGAGTGACACCACAAACCTTGAGAGGTTGAACAACTTGAAAAAAAGAATACAACAGAGATGAACGAGTTTGCAAACACTCTGTTAGAAAAGAGGAACAAGGAACATACGAGAACCTTGTAGGCTGAAAGACATGAAACAAGAGCTTAACGAACCAAAAGAATATGAAACCACACTGGTATAATGACATAGCCAAGGAACAACAATGACATAACTTGGACAACACTTCGGTTGAAAATGGAAGGAATTACCATGAAATTTAGCAAGATGGGATGATACTTCACGAGAGCAACAACTCATTGCCTCCAGAACAAAAGATAGAATGGAATGAAAAGAATGGAGAAGACAACCACATCTTTTACCGCTGACAAATTTGAAAAACATCCTTACGAAGAAGGGTTGAACGGTGTTGTTGAAAAATCAACAACAAAAAATATGATTCCCGTGGACTTGTGGAAAACATCTCAAAATTATGAGGTGACGACCGGCCACTAAAGGAAACAATTGATTGGTTGAGACCAACAAAGAGAAGAAAAACTTGTTCCACCAAGACGATAAAGAGATAACTTGGGTCATTGATAAGCACCAAAATAGCAACAACCCTTTGGAAAAGTTGTAGTTGAAATCTATACCAGGATAACTCCAACAAATAGATTGATTGGTAGAAAGGATCTCCTAAACGAGGAGAAAACAATGGTCTTAAATATCTCATTCCTGACAACTTTTGAATCACGAAGGGAAATTGTCAAGAATGGCATAACGCCACCTCAAAGGATAAACTAGAAAGAATTGCACTTTGAAAATGCAAGAAGAAGAATATATGAGCTCCTCCAAAAAGAATATTGACAAACACTTTGAGAATGAAAGAAATCTTTGATGAACCACCATGTTGAGCCTTCATGAGAACTCCAGTAATAAAAGAATGATTAGACGAAAAGAAAGTTGAGAAGAACAACATGAAGCCTTGTAATGATTTAGATGGAGCTTCATGACGAGATGATTGAGATAGCTGGGAACTCCGGAGAAAGAAGGATGAACAACTTAGGCTCGAGAAATTGATATCATGAACGAACTCCAGAAGAAGGAATTGAATTATCTCGATGAAACAAGAATAAGAATTATGTTATGCATATCCTTCATCAATTTAAATTGATGACAAGCAGCGGATTTGGCATACTACTTATTCCCATTGAAAAGGATTAAGGACAGATAGAGCGCAAACTTGAAGAAGTCTTCAACGAATCACTGGTAGGATTGGAAAGAACGAATGAAATGATACGATAATAAAGGAATAGGAATGTTGAATGAACCACTATAAGAATTGAAAATGATTGAAGAAAAGTGAACGAATCGCCGGGAAGAATTAGAAAATGACGAAGACACTTGAAGAAATTCAGATACAAGAGAATGAAGAGATTACGAAATGATTAGAGGATACTTGAATGAAGCACTGGAAGAGTTGGGGAATGAGAGTTGAATGTTGAGAACGAATAAATCTTTTAAAATGATGGCCTTTGGATGATCGAGAAACGAAAACAACTCCTGAAATGCTCCGGATGGGTATGAAAAGAATTCTTGATGATCAGAACAATTTGAGAGGATGGCATCAAGCTTGAACAATGAACCTTCAATAGAACGGACAAGGATTTAAAAGAAACTCTTCTTCGGTCTTCGACGCTGAGAAAGACGACGAGGAACACCACCAAATTATTTGAGACACTCGGGAATGATGAAAAGATGAAGATTGGGATCAAATTGGAAGGAATTGAAGGAAAACTCAGAGAAGACATTTGACTGATGAGAATTCATTCTTACATCAAACTTTGAAAGAATTGAGAATCGCTCCAGATAAATTAGAAGAGTCAGGTAAAATCCGGGGACCATAACCCACTCAAAAGAAACACCGTTGAATGATTTTTTAAAGAGAGATTGCACCTATTGAACTAAATAGCTTGAATGAGGTAACAACCTCGAAATAGCTTGAACGGAATAAGAATGGAAACACAAGACTTCTGAGATATCTTCGGCACTCCGGATATGAATATCGTGAGGTTAATGATCAAGAGATGCTTGGATAAGAACTTCCAACCTGGGAAAGCACGTAGCCAATAGAAAAGGGAAAAGGTGAACATGAAAATCTTGAATTCACCGGAGAAGAAAACGAAAACGAAAATGAAGAATGATGAACTAGACAAGAATCCACCGGTTGTAACAATGAAGGAAAATAATGAAGAGACTTCACATCAATAAAATGGATACTTGATTAAGAAATCCGAGTCCTTGAAGAAAAAGGTGGGATGGTGGGAAAACAAAGGCAACCTGGGATGGATGAAACAGACAATCCCGGGGCTTCTCAACGACGCTCGTATGGAATAACTTGAAGAGAAGTTCACCGATTGAAAAGGATTGACGTGACAATCTAAATTATCATGAAGGATCAGTATTCACATAGAAATATGAGAACCCAGCTTAGGAAAGGTATGGAATCAACACCCGACTTCGAAGCAACTCAAATACCACAACCAAAACAAAACAAAGGATTTGGCTTGCAGAATAAGCCGGAAACAAATACATATGATAGAGATTTACCCAATCCCATGTCATGCATCTGTCGGAAAGATATTCTAGGTAACTACTTGAATTCACACCTAAAAACTCCAGAAATTTCCGGTTATGCAATCTGGTACAACAAGTACAAGGAGCAAAATATCATCACACAACTCCTAGTAGAATTTTACGCTCCAAATGTACTGCCTCCATCAACACATAACCAAGAACCTCAGAAACTGTGTACCTCAGACCTTCAAAAAACAAAAACTATACTAGCTGTGGCAATACATCTATTGGAGTAAATGGATTGGGGACACTGCCACAACCCCTAAATGTCAAGAGGCACCAAGACAGAATTCCCATCACAATGACATCGGACCGATTCCACATTAGCCGTGTGATCCTAAAAAAAGTTTGAGTGGGAAGAGTAAGGGAATCAAAACACCTACGTCAAAAATTCTCACCAGAGCAACGAAGGGGATAAGGAGTAAAAAGAATTCCTACTCTTCGATATATATATATCTATGACTCAAAATTGTTTTTTTCTAGACTTGACAACGGCAACAGTTCGATCAATCAAGGGGGCTCCTGCGGTCGGTCAAGCTATAATACAACGCCATTTCGAGCGCATAGCAAGGTGGATATCATTACAACATACCATGTACTGAATAGATGAGAATACAATATAAAGGCTTACACTCGCCACAAGCTACATCATAAATACAATGATACATCAATACATAACAATCATCATACAGAAGAGTAGGATCCGACGACGGATGAAATCAAATGAAAAAGAAGAACAGATACTGGCTCACACTCGCCATGTGCTACAACATGAATACAATGATACATCAATACATAACAATCATCATACAGAGAGCAGGATCCGACTACAGATGAGATCAAACGAAAAAGAAAAACGCCATCCTTTTTCCACCCCATTTACATATAAAGTTTATTTAATTTGAAGCTACGATTAATTAGATATAAGAATTAAACCATTTTAACATGTAATTTATGCAAATAAATGCAAACAACAAGTTAAACATTTTTACCATGGATGAAAGTTGCAAATTATGAAACAAGATGAAATTCTAAGCATTTTACATATAGGGCATGTTTAACTCCGATGCATGATTAGTGAGATATTAATGCATGAACATGGAGGGGTTTTTCTGCAAATCTGGCGTTCTCTGGATAATAGGCAAATTCACAGAACCTAAAAAAACCCATACGGGCCGAAACTGGAGGGGCTGGGGGAGCTGCTCACGTTGGGCCTTGGGCCATCAGTGAGGAGGTGGAGGCAGTCCGAAGCTCTCCCATGGGCCGGTGTTGTTGTAGAGGCCCACGCGGCAGAGCGGTGCTGCAGCTGTTCGAGGCAAAGCAGGGGCGCGGTTCAGGCGAAGCGGAGGCAGTAGTGGCAGGGCTTGGGGCTGGCGACGGGGATCCGGGCGAGGACGGCGTTCTTCGGAGAGGTGGCGTGCGGGGGGTGCTGAAGAAGGCAACGCCTGTCCTCTATTCAATGAGGGAGAGAGTTTCAGAGAGAAACAAATCGGGGAAGGGAACAGGGAGGCCGAGAGGGGGCCTTGTCGAATGGCGGCAACTCACCAGTGGTGGCGCGACGGCAAGGCGCAGAACCAGCGCGGGGCGAGGACTTGGCTTGGCCCGACGGCACTGGACGACGAACATGGTGGTTTGCAACTGCCTGTGCAATAGAACAAGAGCGATACGACAGTTAAGAACCAAGAGAGAGAGAGGGATTAAGGAGAAGGAGAGGTCAGGAGTGAGAAAAGGGGCATAGGAGGCCGGTAGTGCTGGTGGTATGCTCCAGCGAGGTCGAGGCAGGAGCTCCGGCTTGGGAAGGAGTTCAGGCATGGGGTGAGGCAGAGGATCACAGCAGGGGAGGAGCACGGCGTAGGGGCTCCTCGGGCTCAGACGCGAGGAGGGAGGAGTCATCTGTGGGCTGGTGGAGAAGTGAGGGGGGATGGGCGCGACTGCGCTGGTTGGGTGGTGGCTGGATCGGGAGGAAATCGCGGAGGTTGGTCGGCGTGGAAATTGAGGAGGAGCTGTGGCGGCTGCGGGTTTGGACCAAGGAAGATCCCAAGGGAGAGGGTGGCGACGGATAAGGGGATGGATGGGATAGGAGGCCTAGGTTTTAGGGTTTGGTCTGAAAATGGATTACGGGTTTATATATTTAGGAAGAGGAGGGGAGTTTGGATCATCCGATCATAATCGGACGGTTCGAGATAAATAGGTTAGGTAGTCCAGGGATGATCCGGATTCAACGGTGACAACTGCCTGGTTCGGGTCCGGGGCCGTTTCAGACCCGCACGTGAGGGGTTTGACAAAAGATCAAAGACAAAAAGGGGTTTGATGGGCTCAGAGAAGATAGAGAAGAGAGTGGTCTGGTTTGCGCGACAACTACAAGTGGTCCATGAGTTTTGAAAAGAATGATGGCATGGAGTGCGGATGCAATGCGAATGATGCGATGATGAATGCAACAAACAAATAATTAACACAACTGACACGCAAAACATGGAAGGCATCAGGAGCATCGGTCTCGGGTCGTCACAGGGATTCCCAAAGAACACGACGAACACGCAAGAGAAAACACAAGGGGAAATGATAGGAAACACTCAAATCAATGAGATTTGATTACACATGTGCTAGATCCAAGTACACAAAGAGACACATGATCCAAATCCAACACAGGAAGATACAAATGGTAGCAAGTTCTTCCCAATCTGTGAGGAGATGGGGGCTTGAATCCACAAGGGGATCTTCCCTTGACGGGGTCTTGAATCCACTTGGGGGATCGTCTCCTAGGAGGCCTCGGTCTCCAAAGGGAGTAGTATCAAGTGGATGAGCAAAGCTCTATCTCTAAAACGAGCAAAACTAATGCTAACCCTAATTCGGAGCTAGGAGACGAGTATTTATAGTCCAAGGGGTAAGGGATACATGGGTCGAAACCCCTTTCACTGTGCACAGGCAGGCCGGTAGTACCGGTCATGGGAGCGGTTGTACTGCTTGGAGCTCTTGTACTGGTTCCTGGAGATGTTCCCGGAAGTAATTAGCTCTTGTACTGGTTGTTGGAGCGGTTGTACCGGTCTTACTACAGCTGGGGGATAAACAGGGCGGTACCGATCTTGTGCCGCTCGATCACAGAAGCTAGAACGGTAGTTGGGCGGTAGTCGAGCAGTTGTACCGATGGGGTGGTAGTTGACCGGTGGTTGGGCGGTTGTACCGTGATTTTTGGACTGGGGAGAATCTTCTCCATGCTGTTAGCATCCATCTTGCACCATAACTTCTCCTTGGTACCTAAGCATACAAAGTGTCTCCGTTTGAGGTAGTAGCCATGTCTCAAGTTGGTCAAAGGGGAGTTCAACAAGGAGAGAGTTAACCTCGTTCTCGATAGCCCTCGCATGAGCTCATGTCATCGGTCCACTTGGCACTTGGGGAGGTGAAGGTAGGTCCATGGGGATGACGTTGGGATGCTCCGCTTCATCTCCCCCCTTGGGAAAGATCCGACCACGGATCGAAAACCTCATCATCATGGTAGGGAGAGAGATCCTTGACGTTGAAGATATCGCTCACATTGTACTTGTCGTGTGGTATGTCGATCTTCTATGCATTGTTGTTGTAGCGCTCGATCACCTTGAAAGGTCCGTTGGCTCGAGGGAGAAGTTTGAACTTTCGTTCGTTGGGGAAGCGGTCCTTGCAAAGGTGTAGCCACACAAGATCTCAGGTGTTGAATATCATGGGGTGCTTGTTGATGTCGAACTTGGTCGCGAGGCGTTGTACTTGGCGCTCGAAGGTGTGCCTTGTATCCTCATGCACCTTCTTGAGATAGCTCGCACGTGCTCTTGCATCCATGTTGATGCGCTCTTGTAGAGGTAGTGGTAGAATGTCCAATGGGGACAACGGGTTGAAGCCGTAGATGACCTTGAAGGGGGACTTGCTGGTAGTCGAATGTCTTGCACGATTGTAGGCAAACTTGGCGATGGGTAAGCACTCCTCCCACACCTTGATGTTCTTCTTGATCAACACGTGTATGAGAGTAGATGGTGTCCAGTTCGTGACCTTTGTTTGGCCGTTGGTTTGTGGATGGTATGCCAAAGTGTGACGCCCCCGATTTGACCGTACACTAATCATGCACGCAAATGCGTATGACCAAGATCAGGGACTCACGAGAAGATATCACAACACAACTCTAAAACATAAATAAGTCATCCAAGCATCATAATACAAGCCAGGGGCCTCGAGGGCTCGAATACAAGTGCTCGATCACAGACGAGTCAGCGGAAGCAACAATATCTGAGTACAGACATAAGTTAAACAAGTTTGCCTTAAGAAGGCTAGCACAAACTGGGATACAGATCGAACGAGGCGCAGGCCTCCTGCCTGGGATCCTCCTAACTACTCCTGGTCGTCGTCAGCGGGCTGCACGTAGTAGTAGGCACCTCCAGTGTCGTAGGTGTCGTCGTCGACGGTGGCGTCTGGCTCCTGGACTCCAGCATCTGGTTGTGACAACCAGATAGAAAAGAAAAGGGGGAAAAGAGGGGGAGAAGCAACCGTGAGTACTCATCCAAAGTACTCGCAAGCAAGGAGCTACACTACATATGCATGGGTATATGTGTAAAGGGGCATATCAGTGGATTGAACTGCAGAAAGCCAGAATAAAAGGGGGATAGCTAGTCCTGTCGAAGACTACGCTTCTGGCCATCTCCATCTTGCAGCATGTAGAAGAGAGTAGATTGAAGTCCTTCAAGTAGCATCGCATAGCATAATCCTACCCGGCGATCCCCTCCTCGTCGCCCTATTAGAGAGCGATCACCGGGTTGTATCTGGCACTTGGAAGGGTGTATTTTATTCAGTATCCAGTTCTAGTTGTCATAAGGTCAAGGTACAACTCCGGGTCGTCCTTTTACCGAGGGACACGGCTATTCGAATAGATAAACTTCCCTGCAGGGGTGCACCACATAACCCAACACGCTCGATCCCATTTGGCCGGACACACTTTTCTGGGTCATGCCCGGCCTCGTAAGATCAACACGTCGCAGCCCCACCTAGGCTCAACAGAGAGGTCAGCACGCCGGTCTAAACCTATGCGCGCAGGGGTCTGGGCCCATCGCCCTATGCACACCTGCACGTTGCGTACACGGCCGGAAGCAGACCTAGCCCCCTTAATACAAGCGCGAGCTTACGGTCCAATGCGGCGCGCGCCACTCAGTTGCTGACGTCAAAAGAGCTTCGGCTGATACCACGACGTCGGGATACCCATAACTACTCCCACGTAGATGGTTAGTGCGTATAGACCAAATGGCCAGACTCAGATCAAATACCAAGATCTCGTTAAGCGTGTTAAGTAACCGCGGACGCCGACCAGGGCCAGGCCCACCTCTCACCTAGGCGGTCTCAACCTGCCCTGTCGCTCCGCCACAAAGATCCACTCGCGGGTACTCCTACGAGCCGACCCGACTTTAGTCATCACATGTGTCATGTATATAGTATATAAGTATATACCCGTGATCACCGCCCAGGTGATCACGGCCCGGTAGTATAGCACAACAGACGGACAAGAATGTAGGGCCACTGATGGAAAACTAGCATCCTATACTAAGCATGTAGGATTGCAGGTAAAGGTAACAACAGTAGTAGCAAGGATAGGCTATGCATTAGGATAGGATATCGAAAGCAGTAACATGCTACACTACTCTAATGCAAGTAGTAGAGAGTAGAGTAGGCGATATCTGGTGATCAAGGGGGGGGGCTTGCCTGGTTGCTCTGGCAAGTAGGAGGGGTCGTCGACTACGTAGTCGAACTGGGCAGCAGCAGTGTCGGTCTCGTAGTCTACCGGAGAGAAGAGGGGGAAGAAACAGTAAATACAATGCAAACATAAGCATGACGATGCGTGACATGAAAATGAGCGGTGCTAGGTGTGTCCTAACGCGACAGTAGGTGGTACCGGCGAAGGGGGGGAACATCCGGGAAGTATTCCCGATGTTTCGCGTTTTTGGACAGACGGATCGGAGGGGGAAGGTTGCGAGTTCGATAGGTTAGGGAGGTGTGGTGGACGAACGGACTGCGTATCCGGATTCGTCTCGTCGTTCTAAGCAACTTTCATGTTGAAAATATTTTAATCCGAGTTACGGATTAAAAGATATGATTTTCTAAAGATTTTATTAATTTCTGGAATTTAATTAATTATTTAATTTAATTCGAAATTTGGATTTATGACATCAGCATGAGGTCATGCTGACATCAGCAGTCAACAGGGGTTGACTAAGTCAAATGACATATGGGTCCAGTGGGACCCACCTGTCATTCACTGTTTAGGTTAATTAGGGTTTAGCTAAATAATTATTATTTAATTAAATTAATTATCTAATTAGATTAATTTAAACAGGATTAATTAACTTAATTAATTTAGTTAATTAATTATAATTATAATTATTTTTATTTTCTTTATTTATTTATTTTTATTAA